>NC_088226.1:69560983-69643483 GCF_036934945.1 Oncorhynchus masou masou
AATTGGACAGGCTTACCATTTATGAACAATCAATTGGACAGGCTTACCATTTATGAACAATCAATTGGACAGGCTTGTCATTTATGAACAATCAATAGGACAGGCTTACCATTTATGAACAATCAATTGGACAGGCTTGTCATTTATGAACAATCAATTGGAAAGACTTACCATTTATGAACAATCAATTGGACAGGCTTACCATTTATGAACAATCAATTGGACAGGCTTGTCATTTATGAACAATCAATAGGACAGGCTTACCATTTATGAACAATCAATTGGACAGGCTTGTCATTTATGAACAATCAATTGGACAGGCTTACCATTTATGAACAATCAATTGGAAAGGCTTACCATTTATGAACAATCAATAGGACAGGCTTACCATTTATGAACAATCAATTGGACAGGCTTGTCATTTATGAACAATCAATTGGACAGGCTTACCATTTATGAACAATCAATTGGACAGGCTTACCATTTATGAACAATCAATTGGACAGGCTTACCATTTATGAACAATCAATTGGACAGGCTTGTCATTTATGAACAATCAATTGGACAGGCTTGTCATTTATGAACAAACAATTGGACAGGCTTGTCATTTATGAACAATCAATTGGACAGGCTTGTCATTTATGAACAATCAATTGGACAGGCTTGTCATTTATGAACAATCAATTGGACAGGCTTGTCATTTATGAACAATCAATTGGACAGGCTTGTCATTTATGAACAATCAATTGGACAGGCTTGTCATTTATGAACAATCAATTGGACAGGCTTGTCATTTATGAACAATCAATTGGACAGGCTTGTCATTTATGAACAATCAATTGGACAGGCTTGTCATTTATGAACAATCAATTGGACAGGCTGATTTTTTTCAATCTCAATATTATGTTGGGGATATCCATATATGTCGTCTTTGAGTTCACTGCAATATTTTGTTACGTTCCCCAGCAAGAAAACAAACAAAAAATGTCACTCAAACTGAAGGGGGTAACTAACAAAGAGTCACTGACAACAATCAAAATGAAACAGGTGGATTTTTAGGAAAGGTTCCCAAAAGCCACTTCAATGGGTGTCCACTGAAAGTTCCACCGCAACAACAACTGGGACCTGAAAGACACCAAGCATGAGCGCCCACTAAATTTGCCCACTGAGACGCAAACAAAAGAAAAACCCACACCAAACTTAAAGACAGGAAGCAAGCCAAAAAGGTGACGTAAAATTAAATCCGATAAAGGATTGTTTGTCTAAAAATCAAAATAAGGAGATGTGTTAACAAGCTGCATCTATCACGCCAACCGGAGCACTGGACCAGCCACTCTCAAATAGCACCTGGGCCAGCACAGGTGAAACACCTTCCCACTAACGAGACGGCAACCAGCACAGGTGTAACACACACTGACTAATGAGGTGCCACCAACCCCTTAAGACAACAAATATATCCTATATTTTTGTTGGACAAGTTTGCTCACCACTAACAGAAAACAACTTTCATCTCACAACATAATTAACTTAAATGCATCGCTACTTAAATGCGTCGCTTTCTCCATTTAAAATGGCTCTCAATCATAAATCACCAGACATCCACTTATTTTTTGTATATATACAATAATATATATATATATATATATATATATATATATACAATAAAAAATATATACAATTAAAAAAATATATATATACAATAAAATATATATATATACAATAAATATGTATATATATATACAATAAATAAAAAATATATACAATAATATAATAATATACAATAAAAAAATAAAAACATTTTTTTTTTATATATATATACAATAAAATAAGTGGATGTCTTTGTCTGGTGATTTATGATTGACATATATATCCCTTCTTTTGTAAATATACAGTATATATCCCTTTTTTGTAAATATATATATTGCTTTTTTTTCTTTTTTCTTTTTTTATATAGCTGCCGAAAACTCTGACATTTTGAAAAACGGGTAAAATAATGTACCTTTCTAAAACTCTCATCCCCCTGGAACGAGCGCAACCAAAACAATACTCATCTCCAACACGGAAAAATGTGCTGTCAAAATAAATTGAGCCTGGCTGACTCAATTTACAGACTGGCTGAAACTTATTGACTACCAACCCTTGTTATACACATAAATGTTAATGGCTGTGCTTACATAGACAGACACATTTTGATATTGTGCCCAATAATTGGCAAAAGAGCTGAACTGATCGGTCAAAAGACCAATTAGTGGGGGAAAAAACAGAATTGGGCTGCCTGTATAAGTGCAGCCAATGTGTGGCAGTGACTCTGTGATGTTTGGCCTTGGCTTACATTACACACTTTCATTGGTGTGTGTCCTGGTGTGAATCAGAGAGAGACAGCTCCTCTTCAACATACTAATCATCACCATGGCTTCTACCTTGTTCTGTCAGCTATGTGCTATACTGAAGAGATGGAGAGAGAGAGAGAGGGAGAGAGAAAGAGATGAGAGAGGGAGAGAGAGGGAGACAGGGAGAGAGGGGGAGAGAGAGATGAGAGATGAGAGAGAGAGAAAGAGAGAGAGAGATGAGAGAGAGGGAGAGAGAGAGATGGGGAAAGAGAGAGGGCGAGAGAGATAGAGGGAGAGGGAGAGAGAGAGATGGAGAGAGAGGGAGAGAGATGGGGAGAGAGAGAGAGAGAGAGAGAGAGAGAGAGAGAGAGAGAGAGAGAAGAGAGAGAGAGAGAGATGGGGAGAGAGAGAAATAGAGAGATGGGGTGAGAGAGAGATAGAGAGAGAGAGATGGGGAGAGAGAGAGGGAGAAAGAGAGAGGGAGAAAGAGAGAGATGGGGAGAGAGGGAGAGAGAGATGGGAAGAAAGAGAGAGGAGGAGAGAGAGGGAGAGGGAGAGATGAGAGGGAGAGAGAAAGATAGAGATGGGGAGAGAGGGAGGGAGAGAGATGGGAAGAAACAGAGAGAGGAGGAGAGAGAGGAAGAGGGGGAGGGAGAGAGAGAGAGAGAGAGAGAGAGAGATGAATACTGTGAAGAAAAGAAAAAGAGAGGTGAGAAGGAGAACCTGCAAGCGTCAGCCAGAGAGAGACAGCTCCTCTTCAACACACTAATCATCACCATGGCACCATGGCTTCTACCTTGTTCTGTCAGCTATGTGCTATACTGAAGAGATGGAGAGAGAGAGAGGGAGAGAGAAAGAGATGAGAGAGGGAGAGAGAGGGAGACAGGGAGAGAGGGGGAGAGAGAGATGAGAGAGAGAGAGATGAGAGATGAGAGAGAGAGAAAGAGAGAGAGATGAGAGAGAGGGAGAGAGAGAGATGGGGAAAGAGAGAGAGGGCGAGAGAGGGAGAGGGAGAGAGAGATGGAGAGAGAGGGAGAGAGATGGGGAGAGAGGGAGAGAGAGAGAGAGAGAGAGAGAGAGAGAGAGAGAGAGAGAGAGAGAGAGAGAGAGAAAGAGAGAGATGGGGAGAGAGAGAAATAGAGAGATGGGGTGAGAGGGAGATAGAGAGAGAGAGAGATGAGGAGAGAGAGAGGGAGAAAGAGAGAGGGAGAAAGAGAGAGATGGGGAGAGAGGGAGAGAGAGAGATGGGAAGAAAGAGAGAGGAGGAGAGAGAGGGAGAGGGAGAGATGAGAGGGAGAGAGAAAGATAGAGATGGGGAGAGAGGGAGGGAGAGAGATGGGAAGAAACAGAGAGAGGAGGAGAGAGAGGAAGAGGGGGAGGGAGAGAGAGAGAGAGGGAGAGAGAGAGATGAATACTGTGAAGAAAAGAAAAAGAGAGGTGAGAAGGAGAACCTGCAAGCGTCAGCCCCTTACATTGCTGTGGTGATAATGAAGTTGTGGCCACATGTCGTTCTGAGGTAGCGCGAGTCATACTATACTGTAGTTCTACTTTAATTACTTCTTCTGGGAGTGACAATAATCTCAAGTTAACCGTAATCCGTTATCTCAATTCCTGGTGTGCAATTGTGATGCGTTAGGCTAGCCTTCCTTTCTCCCTCAATTCCTCTGTGGAGTTTCAATGGAGTTTCAACACAAAGGTATTATTGTGAGTAATATGTGCTATTATGCTGTGAACACAATCACTGTGTTTACCATGATGCCGACTGTCAAGTGCTTTCAATAGACAGGAGATGTTTGACGAGGATGTCATCGTTTTCTCACACCAATCCGATTGAAACGGTTGATTCCTCCTCACAGAGAGATGGGACCACGCCCGGTGGAGAAGTTTGACGAGGATGTCATCGTTTTCTCACACCAATCCGATTGAAACGGTTGATTCCTCCTCACAGAGAGATGGGACCACGCCCGGTGGAGATTGTTGTTGTTCTAACCCTGATACCTGCGGTGTATAAAATACACAGAGGTTGCAGATGCATTCTGGGGAGTCAGTGTAGACTTAGTGTATCTATTTTATATATCAGCCCTTAGAGTCTATCATGTTTTCATATATTCTATTCTTATGTATTATCAATGAAGGCAATGTTTCTCTCGGTCAGATTTCAATTTGGAAAACAAATTGCTGCGAGAGATGCTTTGGGGCGTCTGTGAGGAGGGGTGGGGGTTGAGGGGTGTGAGAGGGGTGTACGGTGGGGGTTGAAGGATAGTATTCATTAAAACTAAACCCCAGTCCCCATCTGGTGGTTTGAATAGAGAGCGGGGTGTAGGGACGTCCCTGGGCCCCTTGACAGGCACGTGCCTAAGCTGCTCCAGACGGTCCTCTCTTTGTGTGTGTGTGTGTGTGTGTGTGTGTGCTCAGTGTTAGATTGGATGGGCATAGAGGGCCCACAACACACCTGTGTCCCTCCATAGTCTCAACCAATCTGCAGATTGAACTTAAGACCGGGTCTAGTATGAATACAGAGGTACATCATCCCAAATGGCACCCTATTCCCTATTTAGTGGACTACTTTTAACCAGGGCCCATAGGGTGCAGTGCAGTACGTAGCCATATAAACGAGGAGGTAGTAGTCTATCTAATGATGTAGAGTATCCACTGCAGCGTTATGTTCCACACCAGAGTCAGACTCGGTGAGCTGCTGCTGCCTGTAGTTGCAGAAATACTATTTTGGGAAATCGTGAAGATGAACAGGGGGGACTGAGGACTGTGAATCCTTGGATAAAATGATTATTTCGGAAGTGTGTGAATAATTTACACCCCGATCTGTGGATTGGTTTCTGTGGTAACAGAAAATGAAACAGATCGTCGGCTCTCCCCTTTCTGTCAAATCAAATCAAATTTATTTATATAGCCCTTCGTACATCAGCTGATATCTCAAAGTGCTGTACAGAAACCCAGCCTAAAACCCCAAACAGCAAGCAATGCAGGTGTAGAAGCACGGTGGCTAGGAAAAACTCCCTAGAAAGGCCAAAACCTAGGAAGAAACCTAGAGAGGAACCAGGCTATGTGGGGTGGCCAGTCCTCTTCTGTCTGTCTGCTGACAAACAAGCCTATTGTGATGTCACAAGGCCTTACTGCATCTGTAATGCAATCGAATGCATCATGATGTTATGACGTCATAAATATATGACTTTGTAACGCTCGTCTGAAGAAGTGGACCAAGGTGCAGCGTGCCGAGCGTTCATGATTCTTTAATTACTCAGAACACCAAACGAAAACAACAAAAAGAATAACGAACGTCACGTTCTGCAGGCTTCACAGAGCTAACAAAAAAAACAAGATCCCACAACTTAGGTGGGGAAAAAAGGCTACCTAAGTTTGATTCCCAATCAGAGACAACGATAGACAGCTGCCTCTGATTGGGAACCACACTCGGCCAAACACAAAGAAATACAAAACATAGAATGACAACCACACATTACACCCTGACCAAACTAAATAGAGAAATAAAACGTCTCTCTAAGGTCAGGGCGTGACAGACTTGTACTCCATCACTGGTTTCTATGGAGACCTAATGAATAATATTGCTTGCATCCTTATATTCGGCAAACCCTTTCAATGCTTCGCTCACATTGCTTTCAGAGAGTGTAAGAATTAGTTTTTGTCTATAGCTTTTTCCTTGTACAAAATCTGAAGACAGAGACAAATCTGCTCAGATGGGTCAAGCTCAGAGCCCAATTTCCCCTAAAGAACAACGTGAGCATATAAAAGAAGAAGAAGATGAAGAAGAAGAAGATGCATCCAATAGTGGCTGTCTTCCGGTTTGCTCCCATGTTGTCAGCTGCTCTCATGTTGTCAGCTGTTTTAAAGTTGTCAGCTGCTCTCATGTTGTCAACTGCTCTCATTTTGTCAGCTGTTCTCATGTTGTCAGCTGTTTTAATGTTGTCAGCTGTTTTAATGTTGTCAGCTGTTTTAATGTTGTTAGCTGTTTTAATGTTGTCAGCTGCTCTCATGTTGTCAGCTGTTCTCATGTTGTCAGCTGTTTTAATGTTGTCAGCTGTTTTAATGTTGTCAGCTGTTCTCATGTTGTCAGCTGTTTTAATGTTGTCAGCTGCTCTCATGTTGTCAGCTGTTCTCATGTTGTCAGCTGTTTTAATGTTGTCAGCTGCTCTCATGTTATCAGCTGTTTTAATGTTGTCAGCTGCTCTCATGTTGTCAGCTGTTTTAATGTTGTCAGCTGTTTTAATGTTGTCAGCTGCTCTCATGTTGTCAGCTGTTTTAATGTTGTCAGCTGCCAGACCACCAAATGCCACCAGACCACCAAATTTTGCCTGCTCAGAACATAACTACATTGGTTCAGTTTAGGACAGAGTATGCAGTGCTTCTGTGTGCAAGCGGGTGGGAGCCTAGATCCAAGACAGAGATTGATTATTGGAGGTTGGGAGCCTAGATCCAAGATGGAGATCTTTGTTCAAATCTTAGCCCATCTGAAAAAAACATACCCCTCTCAGTGATTGTTAACAAACCTAATAAAACAACAACAACAACAACAAAAATAATTTATTTCAAATTATAAAATGATTTGATTTCGATTTGAGGCGCTCTCAACTATGGTAAAGGGGTGGATGAGATATGTGACAGACAGACTGATGTTACAAATCTCTTGTTAACAAGACAATGACTGTGGGAGTGGTAGGGGGTAGGGTGTAGGGGGTAGGGTGTACGGGGTAGAGGACATTGTGTAACTCTAATATGCCTGAGGTGGTGTAATAACATAATAATTACAGCGTTAGTTTCTCTGAAGGCCTGGGTCGTCATTAAAAACCACTGGCTGGATCTTTACAAATGGATTTTAATTTACGGAAAGGCATGAAACCATGACAAACATAAAATATGCACTGAAATGAATTAGAAGTATTTTGTTGAATGATGTGACAGATAAACATACCAACTTAAATAAGCAACCGATTCATTCAATTTGACTGTATTTACATTTTTCCAAAAAGAAAGTATGGTTTCATTATGGTTTGGACCTATTCTGCAGTGCTTCCACTCCTAGCTTATGGTCTGAAGACATCCGTGTGTTTCACAACAAATATTATGATACATTTTTTTCATATGTTGGGAGAAGTATATGGCTCGTGTTAGGACCAAAAACCATTCTACAGTTTTGCCAGTCCAAACCTATATTATGTATGAGTTCTGATCTGGAGAGTTTTGTGTGTGTGTGTGTGTGTGCGTGCGTGCGTGCGTGCGTGCGTGATCAGGAGGATAGGATCAGGAGGATAGGAGGATAATTAGAGTCAGGCAGGGTCCCAGGGGTGTAGTGGAGACCCCTTGGCATCAAATAGTCACTCTAGACCTTCTCCCTTTGGCGTCCCAGAGGACCCAATCTAGCACCTGCTGTCCCCATAGATGACTCAGGCTGTTGTCTGTCCAAACAGACAGTCACTGACTGTACTCAGCTCATTTCTAGTGATACACACACACCCACCACACACACAGTACTAGACGTATGAGTTAAAGAATAAACACAACGTTCCCACACATACTATGACCATATTTAAAGTATTCAAACCCATAGACACACACACACAATACTGAACATCTAATCAAATGGCTTCCCAGACTATATGCATTGCCCCCCCCCCCCCCCCCAGCCTCCCCCTTTTACACCGCTGCTACTCTGTTGTTATCATCCATGCATGGTCACTTGATAACTCAACCTACATGTACATATTACCTCAACTAACCGGTGCCCCCGCACATTGACTCTGTACCGGTACACCCTGTAGATAGCCTCCACATTGACTCTGTACCGGTACCCCCTGTATATAGCCTCCACATTGACTCTGTACCGGTACCCCCTGTATATAGCCTCCACATTGACTTTGTACCGGTACCCCCTGTATATAGCCTCCACATTGACTCTGTACCGGTACACCCCCTGAATATAGCCTCCACATTGACTCTGTACCGGTACCCCCTGTATATAGCCTCCACATTGACTCTGTACCGGTACCCCCTGTATATAGCCTCCACATTGACCCTGTACCGGTACCCCTGTATATAGCCTCCACATTGACTCTGTACCGGTACCCCTGTATATAGCCTCCACATTGACTCTGTACCGGTACCCCCTGTATATAGCCTCCACATTGACTCTGTACCGGTACCCCCTGTATATAGCCTCCACATTGACTCAGTACAAGTACCCCCTGTATATAGCCTCCACATTGACTCTGTACCGGTACCCCCATGTATATAGCCTCCACATTGACTCTGTACCGGTACCCCCTGTATATAGCCTCCACATTGACTCTGACAGGTACCCCCTGTATATAGCCTCCACATTGACTCTGTACCGGTACCCCCTGTATATAGCCTCCACATTGACTCTGTATCGGTGGACCCCCTGTATATAGCCTCCACATTGACTCAGTACCCCCCTGTATATAGCCTCCACATTGACTCTGTACCGGTACCCCCTGTATATAGCCTCCACATTGACTCTGTACCGGTACCCCCAGTATATAGCCTCCACATTGACTCTGTGTCCGGTAGTGGATAGGTCTCCACAGACTGTCAGGTACCCCCTGTATATAACCTCCACATTGACTCTGTACCGGTACCCCCTGATATAGCCTCCACATTGACTCAGGGTACCCCCTGTATAGGCCTCCACATTGACTCTGTAGGTAGATATATAGGTTCCACAGTGACTCTGTACCGGATATATAGGTTTCACAGTGTCAGGTAGATAGGTTTCACATTGTCTGTACCGGTGTATAGGCCTCCACATTGACTCAGTACAAGTTTCCTCCACAGTGTCAGGTGGATAGGTAATGGACCCCCTAGGTTTCCACAGTGTCTGTAGGTGGTAGACACGCTTCATAGTGTCCACATTGACTCTGTGGATGGTACCCCCTGTATATAGGTGGACCACAGTGTCAGGTGTAGGTACCCCTTGTATATAGCCTCCACATTGACTCTGTCCGGTAGATAGTGGATAGGTTTCCACATTGACTCTGTACTGGTACCCCCTGTATGCCTCCACATTGACTCAGTACCAGTACCCCCTGTATATAGATCCACAGGTTTGTACAGTGTCACATTGGTAATGGTACCCCTGTATATAGCCTCCACATTGACTCTGTACCGGTACCCCTTGTAGATAGGTTTCCACATTGACTCTGTACCGGTACCCCCTGTATATAGGTTTCACAGTGTCTGGTAGACCCCTGGATAGGTTTCCACATGACTCTGTAGACCGGTACCCCCTGTATATAGCCTCCACATTGACTCTGTAGTATATAGTCCACAGACTCTGTAGATAGGTACCCCTTGTATATAGCCTCCACATTGACTCTGTGGATAGGTGTATATAGCCTTCCACATTGTCTGGTAGATAGGTGGATAGCCTCCACAGTGACTCTGTACCGGTACCCCCTGTATATAGGTTTCACATTGACTCTGTGGACCCCCTGTTTCCACAGTGACTCTGTAGGTAGATAGGTCTGTACCGACCCCCTGTTAGCCTCACAGTGTCTGGTACCGGTACCCCCTGTGGATAGCCTCCACATTGTCTAGATAGGTTTCCACATTGTCTGTAGGTACCCCCTGTATATAGGTCCACATTGAGGTATGTAGGTACCCCCCTTTATATATCCTCACTATTGTTATTTTAATGCTACTCTTTAAATAGGTGTTACTTTTATTTCACAGTTTTTGAGACAGTATTTTTTCTTAAAACTGCATTGTTGGACTTGTAAGTGTGAAGCATTTCACTGTAAGTCTACGGTTGTATTCAGGTGTGACAAATACATTTTGTGATTTTGATACTACATGTATGAGATACAATAAACACTATGCTAACACTCGTATTCAAACCCATTCACAGTGTCCAATACATGTGTATTGTCCAATGTCAGCCTAAACAGGCATTGTCTCCAGGTAACAGATGACCCCGGGCTTTCAGGGAAAACAGTGTTTCCTGTCAAATGAGGTGGAAGGACTGTGCTCAGTGTCTGGCAGACAGGTGGATAGGTTTCATAGTGTCAGGTAGATAGGTGGATAGGTTTCACAGTGTCAGGTAGACAGGTGGATAGGTTTCACAGTGTCAGGTGGATAGGTGGATAGGTTTCACAGTGTCAGGTAGATAGGTTTCACAGTGTCAGGTAGACAGGTAGATAGGTTTCACAGTGTCAGGTAGATAGGTGGATAGGTTTCACAGTGTCAGGTAGACAGGTAGATAGGTTTCACAGTGTCAGGTAGATAGGTGGATAGGTTTCACAGTGTCAGGTGGATAGGTGGATAGGTTTCACAGTGTCAGGTAGATAGGTGGATAGGTTTCACAGTGTCAGGTAGATAGGTGGATAGGTTTCACAGTGTCAGTTAGATAGGTTTCACAGTGTCAGGTAGACAGGTGGATAGGTTTCACAGTGTCAGGTAGATAGGTGGATAGGTTTCACAGTGTCAGTTAGATAGGTTTCACAGTGTCAGGTAGACAGGTAGATAGGTTTCACAGTGTCAGGTAGATAGGTGGATAGGTTTCACAGTGTCAGGTAGACAGGTATAGGTTTCACAGTGTCAGGTAGATAGGTGGATAGGTTTCACAGTGTCAGGTGGATAGGTGGATAGGTTTCACAGTGTCAGGTAGATAGGTGGATAGGTTTCACAGTGTCAGGTAGATAGGTGGATAGGTTTCACAGTGTCAGGTGGATAGGTGGATAGGTTTCACAGTGTCAGGTAGATAGGTTTCACAGTGTCAGGTGGATAGGTGGATAGGTTTCACAGTGTCAGGTAGATAGGTTTCACAGTGTCAGGTGGATAGGTGGATAGGTTTCACAGTGTCAGGTGGATAGGTGGATAGGTTTCACAGTGTCAGGTAGATAGGTTTTTCACAGTGTCAGGTGGATAGGTTTCACAGTGTCAGGTAGATAGGTGGATAGGTTTCACAGTGTCAGGTGGATAGGTTTCACAGTGTCAGGTGGATAGGTTTCACAGTGTCAGGTGGATAGGCGGATAGGTTTCACAGTGTCAGGTAGATAGGTTTCACAGTGTCAGGTGGATAGGTGGATTTTCACAGTGTCAGGTAGATAGGTTTCACAGTGTCAGGTGGATAGGTTTCACAGTGTCAGGTAGATAGGTTTCACAGTGTCAGGTGGATAGGTGGATAGGTTTCACAGTGTCAGGTAGATAGGTTTCACAGTGTCAGGTGGATAGGTAGATAGGTTTCACAGTGTCAGGTGGATAGGTACATAGGTGGATAGGTTTCACAGTGTCAGGTAGATAGGTTTCACAGTGTCAGGTGGATAGGTGGATAGGTTTCACAGTGTCAGGTGGATAGGTGGATAGGTTTCACAGTGTCAGGTAGATAGGTGGATAGGTTTCACAGTGTCAGGTAGATAGGTTTCACAGTGTCAGGTAGATAGGTGGATAGGTTTCACAGTGTCAGGTGGATAGGTTTCACAGTGTCAGGTGGATAGGTTTCACAGTGTCAGGTGGATAGGTTTTTCACAGTGTCAGGTAGATAGGTTTCACAGTGTCAGGTGGATAGGTGGATAGGTTTCACAGTGTCAGTGGATAGGTGGATAGGTTTCACAGTGTCAGGTAGATAGGTTTCACAGTGTCAGGTGGATAGGTTTCACAGTGTCAGGTGGATAGGTTTCACAGTGTCAGGTAGATAGGTTTCACAGTGTCAGGTAGATAGGTTTCACAGTGTCAGGTAGATAGGTGGATAGGTTTCACAGTGTCAGGTGGATAGGTGGATAGGTTTCACAGTGTCAGGTAGATAGGTGGATAGGTTTCACAGTGTCAGGTGGATAGGTGGATAGGTTTCACAGTGTCAGGTGGACAGGTGGATAGGTTTCACAGTGTCAGGTGGATAGGTGGATAGGTTTCACAGTGTCAGGTAGATAGGTGGATAGGTTTCACAGTGTCAGGTGGATAGGTGGATAGGTTTCACAGTGTCAGGTGGATAGGTGGATAGGTTTCACAGTGTCAGGTAGATAGGTTTCACAGTGTCAGGTAGGTGGATAGGTTTCACAGTGTCAGGTGGATAGGTTTCACAGTGTCAGGTGGATAGGTTTCACAGTGTCAGGTGGATAGGTTTCACAGTGTCAGGTAGATAGGTATAGGTTTCACAGTGTCAGGTGGATAGGTGGATAGGTTTCACAGTGTCAGGTAGATAGGTGGATAGGTTTCACAGTGTCAGGTGGATAGGTTTCACAGTGTCAGGTAGATAGGTTTCACAGTGTCAGGTGGATAGGTTTCACAGTGTCAGGTGGATAGGTTTCACAGTGTCAGGTAGATAGGTTTCACAGTGTCAGGTAGATAGGTTTCACAGTGTCAGGTAGATAGGTTTCACAGTGTCAGGTAGATAGGTAGGTAGATAGGTTTCACAGTGTCAGGTAGATAGGTTTCACAGTGTCAGGTAGATAGGTGGATAGGTTTCACAGTGTCAGGTAGATAGGTTTCACAGTGTCAGGTAGATAGGTTTCACAGTGTCAGGTGGATAGGTAGATAGGTAGATTTTCACAGTGTCAGGTGATAGGTTTCATGTCAGGTGGATAGGTTTCACAGTGTCAGGTAGATAGGTTTCACAGTGTCAGGGATAGGTGGATAGGTTTCACAGTGTCAGGTGGATAGGTGGATAGGTTTCACAGTGTCAGGTGGATAGGTGGATAGGTTTCACAGTGTCAGGTAGACAGGTGGATAGGTGGATAGGGTTTTCAGGTAGACAGTGTCAGGTCAGGTGGATAGGTTTCATAGGTGGATAGGTTTCACAGTGTCAGGTGGATAGGTTTCACAGTGTCAGGTGGATAGGTGGATAGGTTTCACAGTGTCAGGTAGACAGGTAGATAGGGTTAGGTTTCACAGTGTCAGGTGGATAGGTGGATAGGTTTCACAGTGTCAGGTAGATAGGTGGATAGGTTTCACAGTGTCAGGTAGATAGGTGGATAGGTTTCACAGTGTCAGGTAGATAGGTGGATAGGTTTCACAGTGTCAGGTAGATAGGTGGATAGGTTTCACAGTGTCAGGTGGATAGGTGGATAGGTTTCACAGTGTCAGGTAGATAGGTGGATAGGTTTCACAGTGTCAGGTAGATAGGTGGATAGGTTTCACAGTGTCAGGTGGATAGGTGGATAGGTTTCACAGTGTCAGGTAGATAGGTGGATAGGTTTCACAGTGTCAGGTAGATAGGTCAGGATAGGTTTTTCACAGTGTCAGGTAGATAGGTGGATAGGTTTCACAGTGTCAGGTGGATAGGTGGATAGGTTTCACAGTGTCAGGTGGATAGGTTTCACAGTGTCAGGTGGATAGGTGGATAGGTTTCACAGTGTCAGGTGGATAGGTGGATAGGTTTCACAGTGTCAGGTCTGGTAGATAGGTGGATAGGTTTCACAGTGTCAGGTGATAGGTGGATAGGTTTCACAGTGTCAGGTAGATAGGTTTCACAGTGTCAGGTAGATAGGTTTCACAGTGTCAGGTGGATAGGTGGATAGGTTTCACAGTGTCAGGTGGATAGGTGGATAGGTTTCACAGTGTCAGGTGGATAGGTGGATAGGTTTCACAGTGTCAGGTGGATAGGTGGATAGGTTTCACAGTGTCAGGTAGATAGGTGGATAGGTTTCACAGTGTCAGGTGGATAGGTGGATAGGTTTCACAGTGTCAGGTGGATAGGTGGATAGGTTTCACAGTGTCAGGTGGATAGGTGGATAGGTGGAAGGTCACAGTGTCAGGTGGATAGGTTTCACAGTGTCAGGTGGATAGGTTTCACAGTGTCAGGTAGATAGGTGGATAGGTTTCACAGTGTCAGGTAGATAGGTGGATAGGTTTCACAGTGTCAGGTGGATAGGTGGATAGGTTTCACAGTGTCAGGTAGATAGGTGGATAGGTTTCACAGTGTCAGGTGGATAGGTTTCACAGTGTCAGGTAGGTGGATAGGTTTCACAGTGTCAGGTGGATAGGTTTCACAGTGTCAGGTGGATAGGTTTCACAGTGTCAGGTGGATAGGTTTCACAGTGTCAGGTAGATAGGTGGATAGGTTTCACAGTGTCAGGTAGATAGGTTTCACAGTGTCAGGTGGATAGGTGGATTTCACAGTGTCAGGTAGATAGGTGGATAGGTTTCACAGTGTCAGGTGGATAGGTGGATAGGTTTCACAGTGTCAGGTAGATAGGTGGATAGGTTTCACAGTGTCAGGTGGATAGGTGGATAGGTTTCACAGTGTCAGGTGGATAGGTTTCACAGTGTCAGGTGGATAGGTTTCACAGTGTCAGGTGGATAGGTTTCACAGTGTCAGGTAGATAGGTGGATAGGTTTCACAGTGTCAGGTAGATAGGTTTCACAGTGTCAGGTAGGATAGGTTTCACAGTGTCAGGTAGGTGGATAGGTTTCACAGTGTCAGGTGGATAGGTGGATAGGTTTCACAGTGTCAGGTGGATAGGTGGATAGGTTTCACAGTGTCAGGTGGATAGGTTTCACAGTGTCAGGTGGATAGGTTTCACAGTGTCAGGTGGATAGGTTTCACAGTGTCAGGTGGATAGGTTTCACAGTGTCAGGTAGATAGGTTTCACAGTGTCAGGTAGATAGGTGTTCACAGTGTCAGGTGGATAGGTGGATAGGTTTCACAGTGTCAGGTGGATAGGTGGATAGGTTTCACAGTGTCAGGTAGATAGGTGGATAGGTTTCACAGTGTCAGGTGGATAGGTGGATAGGTTTCACAGTGTCAGGTGGATAGGTTTCACAGTGTCAGGTGGATAGGTAGGTGGATAGGTTTCACAGTGTCAGGTGGATAGGTGGATAGGTTTTCACAGTGTCAGGTGGATAGGTTTCACAGTGTCATGGATAGGTTTCACAGTGTCAGGTAGATAGGTGGATAGGTTTCACAGTGTCAGGTAGATAGGTGGATAGGTTTCACAGTGTCAGGTAGATAGGTGGATAGGTTTCACAGTGTCAGGTGGATAGGTTTCACAGTGTCAGGTGGATAGGTGGATAGGTTTCACAGTGTCAGGTGGATAGGTTTCACAGTGTCAGGTGGATAGGTTTCACAGTGTCAGGTGGATAGGTTTCACAGTGTCAGGTGGATAGGTTTCACAGTGTCAGGTAGATAGGTGGATAGGTTTCACAGTGTCAGGTAGATAGGTGGATAGGTTTCACAGTGTCAGGTAGATAGGTGGATAGGTTTCACATTGTCAGGTGGATAGGTGGATAGGTTTCACAGTGTCAGGTAGATAGGTGGATAGGTTTCACAGTGTCAGGTGATAGGTGGATAGGTTTCACAGTGTCAGGTAGATAGGTGGATAGGTTTCACAGTGTCAGGTGGATAGGTGGATAGGTTTCACAGTGTCAGGTAGATAGGTGGATAGGTTTCACAGTGTCAGGTAGATAGGTTTCACAGTGTCAGGTAGATAGGTGGATAGGTTTCACAGTGTCAGGTAGATAGGTTTCACTGTGTCAGGTGGATAGGTTTCACAGTGTCAGGTAGATAGGTGGATAGGTTTCACAGTGTCAGGTGGATAGGTGGATAGGTTTCACAGTGTCAGGTGGATAGGTAGATAGGTTTCACAGTGTCAGGTAGGATAGGTTTCACAGTGTCAGGTGGATAGGTTTCACAGTGTCAGGTGGATAGGTTTCACAGTGTCAGGTGGATAGGTGGATAGGTTTCACAGTGTCAGGTGGATAGGTTTCACAGTGTCAGGTGGATAGGTTTCACAGTGTCAGGTGGATAGGTTTCACAGTGTCAGGTGGATAGGTGGATAGGTTTCACAGTGTCAGGTAGATAGGTGGATAGGTGGATAGGTTTCACAGTGTCAGGTGATAGGTGGATAGGTTTCACAGTGTCAGGTGGATAGGTGGAGGTTTCACAGTGTCAGGTGGATAGGTTTCACAGTGTCAGGTGGATAGGTTTCACAGTGTCAGGTGGATAGGTGGATAGGTTTCACAGTGTCAGGTGGAGATAGGTTTCACAGTGTCAGGTGGATAGGTTTCACAGTGTCAGGTAGATAGGTGGATAGGTTTCACAGTGTCAGGTGGATAGGTGGATAGGTTTCACAGTGTCAGGTAGATAGGTGGATAGGTTTCACAGTGTCAGGTGGATAGGTAGATAGGTTTCACAGTGTCAGGTGGATAGGTGGATAGGTTTCACAGTGTCAGGTAGACAGGTGATAGGTTTCACAGTGTCAGGTGGATAGGTGGATAGGTTTCACAGTGTCAGGTAGATAGGTGGATAGGTTTCACAGTGTCAGGTAGATAGGTGGATAGGTTTCACAGTGTCAGGTAGATAGGTGGATAGGTTTCACAGTGTCAGGTGATAGGTGGATAGGTTTCACAGTGTCAGGTGGATAGGTGGATAGGTTTCACAGTGTCAGGTAGATAGGTGGATAGGTTTCACAGTGTCAGGTAGATAGGTTTCACAGTGTCAGGTAGATAGGTGGATAGGTTTCACAGTGTCAGGTAGATAGGTTTCACAGTGTCAGGTGGATAGGTTTCACAGTGTCAGGTGGATAGGTGTGTCAGGTGGATAGGTGACAGGTGTCACAGTGTCAGGTGGATAGGTTTCACAGTGTCAGGTGGATAGGTTTCACAGTGTCAGGTAGGTGGATAGGTTTCACAGTGTCAGGTGGATAGGTGGATAGGTTTCACAGTGTCAGGTAGATAGGTGGATAGGTTTCACAGTGTCAGGTGGATAGGTGGATAGGTTTCACAGTGTCAGGTGGATAGGTTTCACAGTGTCAGGTGGATAGGTAGATAGGTTTCACAGTGTCAGGTGGATAGGTAGATAGGTGGATAGGTTTCACAGTGTCAGGTGGATAGATAGTGTCATGTGGATAGGTTTCACAGTGTCAGGTGGATAGGTGGATAGGTTTCACAGTGTCAGGTAGATAGGTGGATAGGTTTCACAGTGTCAGGTGGATAGGTGGATAGGTTTCACAGTGTCAGGTGGATAGGTTTCACAGTGTCAGGTGGATAGGTGGATAGGTTTCACAGTGTCAGGTGGATAGGTGGATAGGTTTCACAGTGTCAGGTGGATAGGTTTCACAGTGTCAGGTTTTCACAGTGTCAGGTAGATAGGTGGATAGGTTTCACAGTGTCAGGTAGATGGTGGATCAGTGTCAGGTAGATAGGTGGATAGGTTTCACAGTGTCAGGTGGATAGGTGGATAGGTTTCACAGTGTCAGGTAGATAGGTGGATAGGTTTCACAGTGTCAGGTAGATAGGTGGATATGTTTCACAGTGTCAGGTAGATAGGTGGATAGGTTTCAGTGTCAGGTAGATAGGTGGATAGGTTTCACAGTGTCAGGTAGATAGGTGGATAGGTTTCACAGTGTCAGGTAGATAGATAGGTTTCACAGTGTCAGGTGGATAGGTGGATAGGTTTCACAGTGTCAGGTAGATAGGTTTCACAGTGTCAGGTGGATAGGTTTCACAGTGTCAGGTAGATAGGTGGATAGGTTTCACAGTGTCAGGTGGATAGGTGGATAGGTTTCACAGTGTCAGGTGGATAGGTGGATAGGTTTCACAGTGTCAGGTGGATAGGATTTTCACAGTGTCAGGTGGATAGGTGGATGGATAGGTTTCACAGTGTCAGGTGGATAGGTGGATAGGTTTCACAGTGTCAGGTGGATAGGTTTCACAGTGTCAGGTGGATAGGTTTCACAGTGTCAGGTGGATAGGTTTCACAGTGTCAGGTGGATAGGTGGATAGGTTTCACAGTGTCAGGTGGATAGGTGGATAGGTGGATAGGTTTCACAGTGTCAGGTAGATAGGTGGATAGGTTTCACAGTGTCAGGTGGATAGGTTTCACAGTGTCAGGTGGATAGGTTTCACAGTGTCAGGTGGATAGGTTTCACAGTGTCAGGTGGATAGGTGGATAGGTTTCACAGTGTCAGGTAGATAGGTTTCACAGTGTCAGGTGGATAGGTTTCACAGTGTCAGTGATAGGTGGATAGGTTTCACAGTGTCAGGTGGATAGGTGGATAGGTTTCACAGTGTCAGGTAGATAGGTGGATAGGTTTCACAGTGTCAGGTGGATAGGTGGATAGGTTTCACAGTGTCAGGTGGATAGGTGGATAGGTTTCACAGTGTCAGGTAGACAGGTGGATAGGTTTCACAGTGTCAGGTGGATAGGTGGATAGGTTTCACAGTGTCAGGTAGATAGGTGGATAGGTTTCACAGTGTCAGGTAGATAGGTGGATAGGTTTCACAGTGTCAGGTAGATAGGTGGATAGGTTTCACAGTGTCAGGTGGATAGGTGGATAGGTTTCACAGTGTCAGGTGGATAGGTGGATAGGTTTCACAGTGTCAGGTGGATAGGTGGATAGGTTTCACAGTGTCAGGTAGATAGGTTTCACAGTGTCAGGTAGATAGGTGGATAGGTTTCACAGTGTCAGGTAGATAGGTTTCACAGTGTCAGGTGGATAGGTTTCACAGTGTCAGGTAGATAGGTTTCACAGTGTCAGGTAGATAGGTGGATAGGTTTCACAGTGTCAGGTGGATAGGTTTCAGGTGGATAGGTTTCACAGTGTCAGGTGGATAGGTGGATAGGTTTCACAGTGTCAGGTAGATAGGTTTCACAGTGTCAGGTAGATAGGTTTCACAGTGTCAGGTAGATAGGTTTCACAGTGTCAGGTAGATAGGTGGATAGGTTTCACAGTGTCAGGTAGATAGGTGGATAGGTTTCACAGTGTCAGGTAGATAGGTGGATAGGTTTCACAGTGTCAGGTGGATAGGTGGATAGGTTTCACAGTGTCAGGTGGATAGGTTTCACAGTGTCAGGTAGATAGGTTTCACAGTGTCAGGTAGATAGGTGGATAGGTTTCACAGTGTCAGGTGGATAGGTGGATAGGTTTCACAGTGTCAGGTAGATAGGTGGATAGGTTTCACAGTGTCAGGTAGATAGGTGGATAGGTTTCACAGTGTCAGGTGGATAGGTGGATAGGTTTCACAGTGTCAGGTAGATAGGTTTCACAGTGTCAGGTAGATAGGTTTCACAGTGTCAGTTAGATAGGTGGATAGGTTTCACAGTGTCAGGTAGACAGGTGGATAGGTTTCACAGTGTCAGGTGATAGGTTTCACAGTGTCAGGTAGACAGGTAGATAGGTTTCACAGTGTCAGGTGGATAGGTTTCACAGTGTCAGGTAGATAGGTGGATAGGTTTCACAGTGTCAGGTGGATAGGTTTCACAGTGTCAGGTGGATAGGTGGATAGGTTTCACAGTGTCAGGTAGACAGGTAGATAGGTTTCACAGTGTCAGGTGGATAGGTTTCACAGTGTCAGGTGGATAGGTGGATAGGTTTCACAGTGTCAGGTAGATAGGTGGATAGGTTTCACAGTGTCAGGTAGATAGGTGGATAGGTTTCACAGTGTCAGGTGGATAGGTGGATAGGTTTCACAGTGTCAGGTAGATAGGTGTGATAGGTTTCACAGTGTCAGGTGGATAGGTGGATAGGTTTCACAGTGTCAGGTAGATAGGTGGATAGGTTTCACAGTGTCAGGTAGATAGGTGGATAGGTTTCACAGTGTCAGGTGGATAGGTGGATAGGTTTCACAGTGTCAGGTAGATAGGTTTCACAGTGTCAGGTGGATAGGTTTCACAGTGTCAGGTGGATAGGTGGATAGGTTTCACAGTGTCAGGTAGATAGGTGGATAGGTTTCACAGTGTCAGGTGGATAGGTGGATAGGTTTCACAGTGTCTGGTAGAGTGTCAGGTGGATAGGTTTCACAGTGTCAGGTGGATAGGTAGGTTTCACAGTGTCAGGTGGATAGGTGGATAGGTTTCACAGTGTCAGGTAGATAGGTGGATAGGTTTCACAGTGTCAGGTAGATAGGTGGATAGGTTTCACAGTGTCAGGTAGATAGGTGGATAGGTTTCACAGTGTCAGGTAGATAGGTGGATAGGTTTCACAGTGTCAGGTGGATAGGTTTCACAGTGTCAGGTGGATAGGTGGATAGGTTTCACAGTGTCAGGTGGATAGGTTTCACAGTGTCAGGTGGATAGGTTTCACAGTGTCAGGTGGATAGGTGGATAGGTTTCAGGTGTCAGGTGGATAGGTTTCACAGTGTGGATAGGTTTCACAGTGTCAGGTGGATAGGTTTCACAGTGTCAGTGGATAGGTGGATAGGTTTCACAGTGTCAGGTGGATAGGTGGATAGGTTTCACAGTGTCAGGTAGATAGGTGGATAGGTTTCACAGTGTCAGGTGGATAGGTAGATAGTTTCACAGTGTCAGGTGGATAGGTTTCACAGTGTCAGGTGGATAGGTTTCACAGTGTCAGGTGGATAGGTTTCACAGTGTCAGGTGGATAGGTGGATAGGTTTCACAGTGTCAGGTGGATAGGTTTCACAGTGTCAGGTGGATGTCAGGTTAGGTTTCACAGTGTCAGGTGGATAGGTTTCACAGTGTCAGGTGGATAGGTTTCACAGTGTCAGGTGGATAGGTGGATAGGTTTCACAGTGTCAGGTAGATAGGTGGATAGGTTTCACAGTGTCAGGTGGATAGGTTTCACAGTGTCAGGTGGATAGGTTTCACAGTGTCAGGTGGATAGGTTTCACAGTGTCAGGTGGATAGGTGGATAGGTTTCACAGTGTCAGGTGGATAGGTTTCATAGGTGGATAGGTTTCACAGTGTCAGGTGATAGGTGGATAGGTTTCACAGTGTCAGGTAGATAGGTGGATAGGTTTCACAGTGTCAGGTGGATAGGTGGATAGGTTTCACAGTGTCAGGTGGATAGGTTTCACAGTGTCAGGTGGACAGAGATAGGTGGATAGGTTTCACAGTCAGGTGGATAGGTAGATAGGTGGATAGGTGGATAGGTTTCACAGTGTCAGGTAGGTTTCACAGTGTCAGGTAGATAGGTGGATAGGTTTCACAGTGTCAGGTAGATAGGTGGATAGGTTTCACAGTGTCAGGTGATAGGTGGATAGGTTTCACAGTGTCAGGTGGATAGGTTTCACAGTGTCAGGTGGATAGGTTTCACAGTGTCAGGTGGAGGGTGGATAGGTTTCACAGTGTCAGGTAGATAGGTGGATAGGTTTCACAGTGTCAGGTGGATAGGTTTCACAGTGTCAGGTGGATAGGTTTCACAGTGTCAGGTGGATAGGTGGATAGGTTTCACAGTGTCAGGTGGATAGGTGGATAGGTTTCACAGTGTCAGGTAGATAGGTGGATAGGTTTCACAGTGTCAGGTGGATAGGTTTCACAGTGTCAGGTGGATAGGTGGATAGGTTTCACAGTGTCAGGTGGATAGGTTTCACAGTGTCAGGTGGATAGGTTTCACAGTGTCAGGTGGGTGGATAGGTTTCACAGTGTCAGGTGGATAGGTGGATAGGTTTCACAGTGTCAGGTGATAGGTGGATAGGTTTCACAGTGTCAGGTAGATAGGTGGATAGGTTTCACAGTGTCAGGTGGATAGGTGGATAGGTTTCACAGTGTCAGGTAGATAGGTGGATAGGTTTCACAGTGTCAGGTGGATAGGTTTCACAGTGTCAGGTAGATAGGTGGATAGGTTTCACAGTGTCAGGTAGATAGGTGGATAGGTTTCACAGTGTCAGGTAGATAGGTGGATAGGTTTCACAGTGTCAGGTAGATAGGTGGATAGGTTTCACAGTGTCAGGTAGATAGGTTTCACAGTGTCAGGGATAGATAGGATGGATAGGTTTCACAGTGTCAGGTGGATAGGTGGATAGGTTTCAGTGTCAGGTAGATAGGTTTCACAGGATAGGTTTCACAGTGTGGATAGGTTTCACAGTGTCAGGTGTCAGGTGGATAGGTTTCACAGTGTCAGGTAGGTTTCACAGTGTCAGGTGGATAGGTTTCACAGTGTCAGGTGGATAGGTGGATAGGTTTCACAGTGTCAGGTGGATAGGTTTCACAGTGTCAGGTGGATAGGTTTCACAGTGTCAGGTGGATAGGTTTCACAGTGTCAGGTGGATAGGTGGATAGGTTTCACAGTGTCAGGTAGGATAGGTGGATAGGTTTCACAGTGTCAGGTAGATAGGTGGATAGGTTTCACAGTGTCAGGTGGATAGGTTTCACAGTGTCAGGTGGATAGGTTTCACAGTGTCAGGTGGATAGGTTTCACAGTGTCAGGTGGATAGGTGGATAGGTTTCACAGTGTCAGGTAGATAGGTGGATGGATAGGTTTCACAGTGTCAGGTAGATAGGTGGATAGGTTTCACAGTGTCAGGTGGATAGGTGGATAGGTTTCACAGTGTCAGGTAGATAGGTGGATAGGTTTCACAGTGTCAGGTGGATAGGTTTCACAGTGTCAGGTGGATAGGTGGATAGGTTTCACAGTGTCAGGTAGACAGGTGGATAGGTTTCACAGTGTCAGGTGGATAGGTGGATAGGTTTCACAGTGTCAGGTAGGTGGATAGGTTTCACAGTGTCATAGGTTTCACAGTGTCAGGTAGATAGGTGGATAGGTTTCACAGTGTCAGGTAGATAGGTGGATAGGTTTCACAGTGTCAGGTAGATAGGTGGATAGGTTTCACAGTGTCAGGTAGATAGGTGGATAGGTTTCACAGTGGATAGGTTTGTCACAGTGTCAGGTAGATAGGTGGATAGGTTTCACAGTGTCAGGTAGATAGGTTTCACAGTGTCAGGTGGATAGGTTTCACAGTGTCAGGTGGATAGGTTTCACAGTGTCAGGTAGATAGGTGGATAGGTTTCACAGTGTCAGGTAGATAGGTTTCACAGTGTCAGGTAGATAGGTTTCACAGTGTCAGGTGGATAGGTTTCACAGTGTCAGGTAGATAGGTTTCACAGTGTCAGGTAGATAGGTTTCACAGTGTCAGGTATAGGTTTCACAGTGTCAGGTAGATAGGTGGATAGGTTTCACAGTGTCAGGTGGATAGGTGGATAGGTTTCACAGTGTCAGGTGGATAGGTGGATAGGTTTCACAGTGTCCGGTGGATAGGTGGATAGGTTTCACAGTGTCAGGTGGATAGGTTTCACAGTGTCAGGTGGATAGGTTTCACAGTGTCAGGTAGATAGGTGGATAGGTTTCACAGTGTCAGGTAGATAGGTGGATAGGTTTCACAGTGTCAGTTAGATAGGTTTCACAGTGTCAGGTAGACAGGTGGATAGGTTTCACAGTGTCAGGTAGATAGGTGGATAGGTTTCACAGTGTCAGGTAGATAGGTTTCACAGTGTCAGGTAGATAGGTTTCACAGTGTCAGGTGGATAGGTGGATAGGTTTCACAGTGTCAGGTAGATAGGTGGATAGGTTTCACAGTGTCAGGTGGATAGGTGGATAGGTTTCACAGTGTCAGGTGGATAGGTGGATAGGTTTCACAGTGTCAGGTGGATAGGTGGATAGGTTTCACAGTGTCAGGTGGATAGGTTTCACAGTGTCAGGTAGATAGGTGGATAGGTTTCACAGTGTCAGGTGGATAGGTTTCACAGTGTCAGGTAGATAGGTGGATAGGTTTCACAGTGTCAGGTGGATAGGTGGATAGGTTTCACAGTGTCAGGTAGATAGGTGGATAGGTTTCACAGTGTCAGGTAGGATGTCAGGTAGATAGGTGGATAGGTTTCACAGTGTCAGGTAGATAGGTGGATAGGTTTCACAGTGTCAGGTAGATAGGTGGATAGGTTTCACAGTGTCAGGTAGATAGGTGGATAGGTTTCACAGTGTCAGGTAGATAGGGATAGGTTTCACAGTGTCAGGTAGATAGGTGGATAGGTTTCACAGTGTCAGGTGATAGGTGGATAGGTTTCACAGTGTCAGGTAGATAGGTGGATAGGTTTCACAGTGTCAGGTAGATAGGTGGATAGGTTTCACAGTGTCAGGTGGATAGGTGGATAGGTTTCACAGTGTCAGGTGGATAGGTGGATAGGTTTCACAGTGTCAGGTAGATAGGTGGATAGGTTTCACAGTCAGGTGACAGTGGATAGGTTTCAGGTGGTAGATAGGTGGATAGGTTTCACAGTGTCAGGTAGATAGGTTTCACAGTGTCAGGTAGATAGGTTTCACAGTGTCAGGTTAGATAGGTGGATAGGTTTCACAGTGTCAGGTAGATAGGTGGATAGGTTTCACAGTGTCAGGTAGATAGGTGGATAGGTTTCACAGTGTCAGGTGGATAGGTGGATAGGTTTCACAGTGTCAGGTGGATAGGTGGATAGGTTTCACAGTGTCAGGTAGGTGGATAGGTTTCACTGTGTCAGGTGGATAGGTTTCACAGTGTCAGGATGGATAGGTTTCACAGTGTCAGGTAGATAGGTGGATAGGTTTCACAGTGTCAGGTAGATAGGTTTCAGTGTCAGGTGGATAGGTTTCACAGTGTCAGGTGGATAGGTGGATAGGTTTCACAGTGTCAGGTGGATAGGTGGATAGGTTTCACAGTGTCAGGTGGATAGGTGGATAGGTTTCACAGTGTCAGGTGGATAGGTGGATAGGTTTCACAGTGTCAGGTAGATAGGTGGATAGGTTTCACAGTGTCAGGTGGATAGGTGGATAGGTTTCACAGTGTCAGGTAGATAGGTGGATAGGTTTCACAGTGTCAGGTGGATAGGTTTTTCACAGTGTCAGGTGGATAGGTTTCACAGTGTCAGGTGATAGGTTTCACAGTGTCAGGTGGATAGGTGGATAGGTTTCACAGTGTCAGGTGGATAGGTGGATAGGTTTCACAGTGTCAGGTGGATAGGTGGATAGGTTTCACAGTGTCAGGTGGATAGATAGGTTTCACAGTGTCAGGTGGATAGGTGGATAGGTTTCACAGTGTCAGGTGGATAGGTGGATAGGTTTCACAGTGTCAGGTGGATAGGTGGATAGGTTTCACAGTGTCAGGTGGATAGGTGGATAGGTTTCACAGTGTCAGGTGGATAGGTGGATAGGTTTCACAGTGTCAGGTGGATAGGTGGATAGGTTTCACAGTGTCAGGTTAGGTTTCACAGTGTCAGGTGGATAGGTGGATAGGTTTCACAGTGTCAGGTAGATAGGTGGATAGGTTTCACAGTGTCAGGTGGATAGGTGGATAGGTTTCACAGTGTCAGGTAGATAGGTGGATAGGTTTCACAGTGTCAGATAGATATGTTTCACAGTGTCAGGTAGATAGGTGGATATGTCAGGTGGATAGGTTTCACAGTGTCAGGTAGATAGGTGGATAGGTTTCACAGTGTCAGGTGGATAGGTGGATAGGTTTCACAGTGTCAGGTAGATAGGTGGATAGGTTTCACAGTGTCAGGTAGATAGGTAGATAGGTTTCACAGTGTCAGGTAGATAGGTTTCACAGTGTCATAGATAGGTTTTTCACAGTGTCAGGTGGATAGGTGGATGTCAGGTAGGTTTCACAGTGTCAGGTAGATAGGTGAATAGGTTTCACAGTGTCAGGTGGACAGGTGGATAGGTTT
Organism: Oncorhynchus masou masou; assembly: GCF_036934945.1. NCBI lineage: Eukaryota > Metazoa > Chordata > Actinopteri > Salmoniformes > Salmonidae > Oncorhynchus > Oncorhynchus masou. Next base: position 69,586,670 of record NC_088226.1, read on the forward strand.
CACAGTGTCAGGTAGATAGGTTTCACAGTGTCAGGTGGACAGGTGGATAGGTTTCACAGTGTCAGGTGGATAGGTGGATAGGTTTCACAGTGTCAGGTAGATAGGTTTCAGGTGGATAGGTTAGGTTTCACAGTGTCAGGTAGATAGGTGGATAGGTTTCACAGTGTCAGGTGGATAGGTGGATAGGTTTCACAGTGTCAGGTAGATAGGTGGATAGGTTTCACAGTGTCAGGTAGATAGGTGGATAGGTTTCACAGTGTCAGGTAGATAGGTGGATAGGTTTCACAGTGTCAGGTGATAGGTGGATAGGTTTCACAGTGTCAGGTGGATAGGTGGATAGGTTTCACAGTGTCAGGTAGATAGGTGGATAGGTGGATAGGTTTCACAGTGTCAGGTGGATAGGTGGATAGGTTTCACAGTGTCAGGTGGGGTGGACAGGTGGATAGGTTTCACAGTGTCAGGTGGATAGGTGGATAGGTTTCACAGTGTCAGGTGGATAGGTGGATAGGTTTCACAGTGTCAGGTAGGTGGATAGGTTTCACAGTGTCAGGTGGATAGGTGGATAGGTTTCACAGTGTCAGGTAGATAGGTGGATAGGTTTCACAGTGTCAGGTAGATAGGTGGATAGGTTTCACAGTGTCAGGTGGATAGGTGGATAGGTTTCACAGTGTCAGGTAGATAGGTGGATAGGTTTCACAGTGTCAGGTAGATAGGTGGATAGGTTTCACAGTGTCAGGTGGATAGGTGGATAGGTTTCACAGTGTCAGGTAGATAGGTGGATAGGTTTCACAGTGTCAGGTGGATAGGTTTCACAGTGTCAGGTGGATAGGTGGATAGGTTTCACAGTGTCAGGTAGATAGGTGGATAGGTTTCACAGTGTCAGGTAGATAGGTGGATAGGTTTCACAGTGTCAGGTGGATAGGTTTCACAGTGTCAGGTGGATAGGTGGATAGGTTTCACAGTGTCAGGTAGATAGGTGGATAGGTTTCACAGTGTCAGGTGGATAGGTGGATAGGTTTCACAGTGTCTGGTAGATATAGGTTTCACAGTGTCAGGTAGATAGGTGGATAGGTTTCACAGTGTCAGGTAGATAGGTTTCACTGTGTCAGGTGGATAGGTTTCACAGTGTCAGGTGGATAGGTTTCACAGTGTCAGGTAGATAGGTGGATAGGTTTCACAGTGTCAGGTGGATAGGTGGATAGGTTTCACAGTGTCAGGTGGATAGGTGGATAGGTTTCACAGTGTCAGGTGGATAGGTGGATAGGTTTCACAGTGTCAGGTAGATAGGTGGATAGGTTTCACAGTGTCAGGTGGATAGGTGGATAGGTTTCACAGTGTCAGGTGGATAGGTTTCACAGTGTCAGGTAGATAGGTAGATAGGTTTCACAGTGTCAGGTAGATAGGTGGATAGGTTTCACAGTGTCAGGTGGATAGGTATAGGTTTCACAGTGTCAGGTGGATAGGTTTCACAGTGTCAGGTAGATAGGTGGATAGGTTTCACAGTGTCAGGTAGATAGGTGATAGGTTTCACAGTGTCAGGTGGATAGGTTTCACAGTGTCAGGTGGATAGGTGGATAGGTTTCACAGTGTCAGGTAGATAGGTGGATAGGTTTCACAGTGTCAGGTGGATAGGTGGATAGGTTTCACAGTGTCAGGTAGATAGGTGGATAGGTTTCACAGTGTCAGGTAGATAGGTGGATAGGTTTCACAGTGTCAGGTAGATAGGTGGATAGGTTTCACAGTGTCAGGTGGATAGGTTTCACAGTGTCAGGTAGATAGGTGATAGGTTTCACAGTGTCAGGTAGATAGGTGGATAGGTTTCACAGTGTCAGGTGGATAGGTGGATAGGTTTCACAGTGTCAGGTGGATAGGTGGATAGGTTTCACAGTGTCAGGTAGATAGGTTTCACAGTGTCAGGTGGATAGGTGGATAGGTTTCACAGTGTCAGGTGGATAGGTGGATAGGTTTCACAGTGTCAGGTAGATAGGTGGATAGGTTTCACAGTGTCAGGTGGATAGGTGGATAGGTTTCACAGTGTCAGGTAGATAGGTGGATAGGTTTCACAGTGTCAGGTGGATAGGTGGATAGGTTTCACAGTGTCAGGTGGATAGGTGGATAGGTTTCACAGTGTCAGGTGGATAGGTGGATAGGTTTCACAGTGTCAGGTGGATAGGTGGATAGGTTTCACAGTGTCAGGTGGATAGGTGGATAGGTTTCACAGTGTCAGGTGGATAGGTGGATAGGTTTCACAGTGTCAGGTGGATAGGTTTCACAGTGTCAGGTAGATAGGTGGATAGGTTTCACAGTGTCAGGTGATAGGTGGATAGGTTTCACAGTGTCAGGTGGATAGGTGGATAGGTTTCACAGTGTCAGGTAGATAGGTGGATAGGTTTCACAGTGTCAGGTAGATAGGTGGATAGGTTTCACAGTGTCAGGTGGATAGGTTTCACAGTGTCAGGTATAGGTTTCACAGTGTCAGGTAGATAGGTTTCACAGTGTCAGGTAGATAGTGTCAGATAGGTTTCACAGTGTCAGGTGGATAGGTTTCACAGTGTCATGGATAGGTTAGGTTTCACAGTGTCAGGTAGATAGGTGGATAGGTTTCACAGTGTCAGGTGGATAGGTGGATAGGTTTCACAGTGTCAGGTAGATAGGTGGATAGGTTTCACAGTGTCAGGTAGATAGGTGGATAGGTTTCACAGTGTCAGGTGGATAGGTTTCACAGTGTCAGGTAGATAGGTGAATAGGTTTCACAGTGTCAGGTGGACAGGTGGATAGGTTTCACAGTGTCAGGTGATAGGTGGATAGGTTTCACAGTGTCAGGTAGATAGGTGGATAGGTTTCACAGTGTCAGGTGGATAGGTGGATAGGTTTCACAGTGTCAGGTGGATAGGTGGATAGGTTTCACAGTGTCAGGTGGATAGGTGGATAGGTTTCACAGTGTCAGGTGGATAGGTTTCACAGTGTCAGGTGGATAGGTGGATAGGTTTCACAGTGTCAGGTGGATAGGTGGATAGGTTTCACAGTGTCAGGTGGATATAGGTTTCACAGTGTCAGGTGGATAGGTGGATAGGTTTCACAGTGTCAGGTAGATAGGTGGATAGGTTTCACAGTGTCAGGTGGATAGATAGGTGGATTTTCACAGGTGGATAGGTGGATAGTGTGTCAGGTAGATAGGTGGATAGGTTTCACAGTGTCAGGTGGATAGGTGGATAGGTTTCACAGTGTCAGGTGGATAGGTGGATAGGTTTCACAGTGTCAGGTGGATAGGTGGATAGGTTTCACAGTGTCAGGTGGATAGGTTTCACAGTGTCAGGTAGATAGGTGGATAGGTTTCACAGTGTCAGGTGGATAGGTGGATAGGTTTCACAGTGTCAGGTGGATAGGTGGATAGGTTTTTCACAGTGTCAGGTGGATAGGTGGATAGGTTTCACAGTGTCAGGTGGATAGGTGGATAGGTTTCACAGTGTCAGGTAGATAGGTGGATAGGTTTCACAGTGTCAGGTGGATAGGTGGATAGGTTTCACAGTGTCAGGTGGATAGGTGGATAGGTTTCACAGTGTCAGGTCAGGTGGATAGGTTTCACAGTGTCAGGTGGATAGGTGGATAGGTTTCACAGTGTCAGGTGGATAGGTGTGTCAGGTAGGTGGATAGGTTTCACAGTGTCAGGTAGATAGGTGGATAGGTTTCACAGTGTCAGGTGGATAGGTAGATAGGTTTCACAGTGTCAGGTAGATAGGTGGATAGGTTTCACAGTGTCAGTGGACAGGTGGATAGGTTTCACAGTGTCAGGTAGATAGGTTTCACAGTGTCAGGTAGATAGTTTCACAGTGTCAGATGGATAGGTGGATAGGTTTCACAGTGTCAGGTGGATAGGTAGATAGGTTTCACAGTGTCAGGTGGATAGGTTTCACAGTGTCAGGTGGATAGGTGGATAGGTTTCACAGTGTCAGGTAGATAGGTGGATAGGTTTCACAGTGTCAGGTGGTGGATAGGTTTCACAGTGTCAGGTGGATAGGTGGATAGGTTTCACAGTGTCAGGTGGATAGGTTTCACAGTGTCAGGTGGATAGGTTTCACAGTGTCAGGTGATAGGTGGATAGGTTTCACAGTGTCAGGTGGATAGGTGGATAGGTTTCACAGTGTCAGGTAGATAGGTGGATAGGTTTCACAGTGTCAGGTGGATAGGTGGATAGGTTTCACAGTGTCAGGTGGATAGGTTTCACAGTGTCAGGTAGATAGGTGGATAGGTTTCACAGTGTCAGGTAGATAGGTGGATAGGTTTTTCACAGTGTCAGGTAGATAGGTGGATAGGTTTCACAGTGTCAGGTGGATAGGTGGATAGGTTTCACAGTGTCAGGTAGATAGGTGGATAGGTTTCACAGTGTCAGGTAGATAGGTGGATAGGTTTCACAGTGTCAGTTAGATAGGTTTCACAGTGTCTGGTAGATAGGTGGATAGGTTTCACAGTGTCAGGTGGATAGGTGGATAGGTTTCACAGTGTCAGGTAGATAGGTGGATAGGTTTCACAGTGTCAGTTGGATAGGTGGATAGGTTTCACAGTGTCAGGTAGATAGGTGGATAGGTTTCACAGTGTCAGGTAGATAGGTGGATAGGTTTCACAGTGTCAGGTGGATAGGTTTCACAGTGTCAGGTGGATAGGTATAGGTTTCACAGTGTCAGGTGGATAGGTGGATAGGTTTCACAGTGTCAGGTGGATAGGTGGATAGGTTTCACAGTGTCAGGTAGATAGGTGGATAGGTTTCACAGTGTCAGGTGGATAGGTGGATAGGTTTCACAGTGTCAGGTAGATAGGTGGATAGGTTTCACAGTGTCAGGTAGATAGGTGGATAGGTTTCACAGTGTCAGGTAGATAGGTGGATAGGTTTCACAGTGTCAGGTAGATAGGTGGATAGGTTTCACAGTGTCAGGTGGATAGGTTTCACAGTGTCAGGTGGATAGGTTTCACAGTGTCAGGTAGATAGGTGGATAGGTTTCACAGTGTCAGGTGGATAGGTTTCACAGTGTCAGGTGGATAGGTTTCACAGTGTCAGGTGGATAGGTTTCACAGTGTCAGGTAGATAGGTGGATAGGTTTCACAGTGTCAGGTAGATAGGTTAGGTTTCACAGTGTCAGGTAGATAGGTGGATAGGTTTCACAGTGTCAGGTAGATAGGTTTCACAGTGTCAGGTGGATAGGTTAGGTTTCACAGTGTCAGGTGATAGGTGGATAGGTTTCACAGTGTCAGATAGTGGATAGGTTTCACAGTGTCAGGTGGATAGGTAGATAGGTTTCACAGTGTCAGGTAGATAGGTTAGGTTTCACAGTGTCAGGTAGATAGGTGGATAGGTTTCACAGTGTCAGGTGGACAGGTGGATAGGTTTCACAGTGTCAGGTGGATAGGTGGATAGGTTTCACAGTGTCAGGTAGATAGGTTTCACAGTGTCAGGTGGATAGGTTTCACAGTGTCAGGTAGATAGGTTTCACAGTGATGATAGGTTTCACAGGTAGATAGGTCAGGATAGGTTTCACAGTGTCAGGTGGATAGGTGGATAGGTTTCACAGTGTCAGGTGAGGTGGATAGGTTTCACAGTGTCAGGTAGATAGGTGGATAGGTTTCACAGTGTCAGGTGGATAGGTGGATAGGTTTCACAGTGTCAGGTAGATAGGTTAGGTTTCACAGTGTCAGGTGGATAGGTGGATAGGTTTCACAGTGTCAGGTGGATAGGTGGATAGGTTTCACAGTGTCAGGTGGATAGACAGTGTCAGGTGGATAGGTTTCACAGTGTCAGGTGGATAGGTGGATAGGTTTCACAGTGTCAGGTAGATAGGTGGATAGGTTTCACAGTGTCAGGTAGATAGGTGGATAGGTTTCACAGTGTCAGGTGGATAGGTGGATAGGTTTCACAGTGTCAGGTAGATAGGTGGATAGGTTTCACAGTGTCAGGTGGATAATAGAGTTTCACAGTGTCATAGGTTTCACAGTGTGGATAGGTTTCACAGTGTCAGGTAGATAGGTGGATGGAGGTTTCACAGTGTCAGGTGGATAGGTGGATAGGTTTCACAGTGTCAGGTGGATAGGTGGATAGGTTTCACAGTGTCAGGTGGATAGGTGGATAGGTTTCACAGTGTCAGGTAGATAGGTGGATAGGTTTCACAGTGTCAGGTGGATAGGTGGATAGGTTTCACAGTGTCAGGTGGATAGGTGGATAGGTTTCACAGTGTCAGGTAGATAGGTGGATAGGTTTCACAGTGTCAGGTAGATAGGTGGATAGGTTTCACAGTGTCAGGTGGATAGGTGGATAGGTTTCACAGTGTCAGGTGGATAGATAGGTTTCACAGTGTCAGGTGGATAGGTTTCACAGTGTCAGGTGGATAGGGTTTCACAGTGTCAGGTGGATAGGTGGATAGGTTTCACAGTGTCAGGTAGATAGGTGGATAGGTTTCACAGTGTCAGGTAGATAGGTGGATAGGTTTCACAGTGTCAGGTGGATAGGTGGATAGGTTTCACAGTGTCAGGTGGATAGGTGGATAGGTTTCACAGTGTCAGGTAGATAGGTGGATAGGTTTCACAGTGTCAGGTGGATAGGTGGATAGGTTTCACAGTGTCAGGTGGATAGGTGGATAGGTTTCACAGTGTCAGGTAGATAGGTGGATAGGTTTCACAGTGTCAGGTAGATAGGTGGATAGGTTTCACAGTGTCAGGTAGATAGGTGGATAGGTTTCACAGTGTCAGGTAGATAGGTGGATAGGTTTCACAGTGTCAGGTGGATAGGTGGATAGGTTTTTCACAGTGTCAGGTGGATAGGTGGATAGGTTTCACAGTGTCAGGTGATAGGTAGATAGGTTTCACAGTGTCAGGTAGATAGGTGGATAGGTTTCACAGTGTCAGGTGGACAGTGTCAGGTGGATAGGTTTCACAGTGTCAGGTAGATAGGTGGATAGGTTTCACAGTGTCAGGTAGATAGGTGGATAGGTTTCACAGTGTCAGGTAGATAGGTGGATAGGTTTCACAGTGTCAGGTAGATAGGTGGATAGGTTTCACAGTGTCAGGTAGATAGGTGGATAGGTTTCACAGTGTCAGGTGGATAGGTTTCACAGTGTCAGGTAGATAGGTGGATAGGTTTCACAGTGTCAGGTGGATAGGTGGATAGGTTTCACAGTGTCAGGTAGATAGGTGGATAGGTTTCACAGTGTCAGGTGGATAGGTTTCACAGGATAGGTTTCACAGTGTCAGGTGGATAGGTGGATAGGTTTCACAGTGTCAGGTGATAGGTGGATAGGTTTCACAGTGTCAGGTGATAGGTTTCACAGTGTCAGGTGGATGGTGGATAGGTTTCACAGTGTCAGGTAGATAGGTGGATAGGTTTCACAGTGTCAGGTAGATAGGTTTTTCACAGTGTCAGGTGGATAGGTTTCACAGTGTCAGGTAGATAGTTTCACAGTGTCAGGTGGATAGGTGGATAGGTTTCACAGTGTCAGGTGGATAGGTTTCACAGTGTCAGGTAGATAGGTGGATAGGTTTCACAGTGTCAGGTGGACAGGTGGATAGGTTTCACAGTGTCAGGTGGATAGGTGGATAGGTTTCACAGTGTCAGGTGATAGGTGGATAGGTTTCACAGTGTCAGGTGGATAGGTGGATAGGTTTCACAGTGTCAGGTGGATAGGTTTCACAGTGTCAGGTGATAGGTGGATAGGTTTCACAGTGTCAGGTAGATAGGTGGATAGGTTTCACAGTCAGTTTCACAGTGTCAGGTGATAGGTTTCACAGTGTCAGGTGGATAGGTGGATAGGTTTCACAGTGTCAGGTGGATAGGTGGATAGGTTTCACAGTGTCAGGTAGATAGGTGGATAGGTTTCACAGTGTCAGGTAGATAGGTGGATAGGTTTCACAGTGTCAGGTGGATAGGTGGATAGGTTTCACAGTGTCAGGTGGATAGGTGGATAGGTTTCACAGTGTCAGGTGGATAGGTGGATAGGTTTCACAGTGTCAGGTGGATAGGTGGATAGGTTTCACAGTGTCAGGTGATAGGTGGATAGGTTTCACAGTGTCAGGTGGATAGGTGGATAGGTTTCACAGTGTCAGGTGGATAGGTGGATAGGTTTCACAGTGTCAGGTGGATAGGTTTCACAGTGTCAGGTGGATAGGTTAGGTTTCACAGTGTCAGGTGGATAGGTGGATAGGTTTCACAGTGTCAGGTAGATAGGTGGATAGGTTTCACAGTGTCAGGTAGATAGGTGGATAGGTTTCACAGTGTCAGGTAGATAGGTGGATAGGTTTCACAGTGTCAGGTGGATAGGTTTCACAGTGTCAGGTAGATAGGTAGATAGGTTTCACAGTGTCAGGTGGATAGGTTTCACAGTGTCAGGTGGATAGGTGGATAGGTTTCACAGTGTCAGGTGGATAGGTGGATAGGTTTCACAGTGTCAGGTAGATAGGTTTCACAGTGTCAGGTGGATAGGTTTTTCACAGTGTCAGGTGGATAGGTTTCACAGTGTCAGGTGGATAGGTGGATAGGTTTCACAGGATATAGGTTTCACAGTGTCAGGTGGATAGGTGGATAGGTTTCACAGTGTCAGGTGGATAGGTGGATAGGTTTCACAGTGTCAGGTGGAGATAGGTGGATAGGTTTCACAGTGTCAGGTAGATAGGTGGATAGGTTTCACAGTGTCAGGTGGATAGGTAGATAGGTTTCACAGTGTCAGGTGGATAGGTTTCACAGTGTCAGGTAGATAGGTTTCACAGTGTCAGGTAGATAGGTGGATAGGTTTCACAGTGTCAGGTGGATAGGTTTCACAGTGTCAGGTAGATAGGTGGATAGGTTTCACAGTGTCAGGTAGATAGGTTTTTCACAGTGTCAGGTAGATAGGTGGATAGGTTTCACAGTGTCAGGTAGATAGGTGGATAGGTTTCACAGTGTCAGGTGGATAGGTTTCACAGTGTCAGGTAGATAGGTGGATAGGTTTCACAGTGTCAGGTGGATAGGTTAGGTTTCACAGTGTCAGGTGGATAGGTGGTCAGGTTTTCACAGTGTCAGGTGGATAGGTTTCACAGTGTCAGGTAGATAGGTTTTCACAGTGTCAGGTGGGTGGATAGGTTTCAGGTAGATAGGTGGATAGGTTTCACAGTGTCAGGTCAGGTCAGGATAGGTGGATAGGTTTCACAGTGTCAGGTGGATAGGTGGATAGGTTTCACAGTGTCAGGTGATAGGTGGATAGGTTTCACAGTGTCAGGTGGATAGGTGGATAGGTTTCACAGTGTCAGGTAGATAGGTGGATAGGTTTCACAGTGTCAGGTGGATAGGTTTCACAGTGTCAGGTAGATAGGTGGATAGGTTTCACAGTGTCAGGTAGATAGGTGGATAGGTTTCACAGTGTCAGGTAGATAGGTGGATAGGTTTGTCAGGTGGATAGGGATAGGTTTCAGTGTCAGGTGGATAGGTGGATAGGTTTCAGTGTCAGGTGGATAGGTGGATAGGTTTCACAGTGTCAGGTGGATAGGTGGATAGGTTTCACAGTGTCAGGTAGATAGGTGGATAGGTTTCACAGTGTCAGGTGGATAGGTGGATAGGTTTCACAGTGTCAGGTGGATAGGTGGATAGGTCACAGTGTCAGGTGATAGGTTTCAGGTTTCACAGTGTCAGGTGGATAGGTGGATAGGTTTCACAGTGTCAGGTGGATAGGTTTTTCACAGTGTCAGGTAGATAGGTGATAGGTTTCACAGTGTCAGGTGGATAGGTGGATAGGTTTCACAGTGTCAGGTAGATAGGTGGATAGGTTTCACAGTGTCAGGTAGATAGGTGGATAGGTTTCATAGGTTTCAGTGTCAGGTGGATAGGTGGATAGGTTTCACAGTGTCAGGTAGATAGGTGGATGGAGGTTTCACAGTGTCAGGTGGATAGGTTTCACAGTGTCAGGTGGATAGGTTTCACAGTGTCATAGGTGGATAGGTTTCACAGTGTCAGGTAGATAGGTGGATAGGTTTCACAGTGTCAGGTGGATAGGTGGATAGGTTTCACAGTGTCAGGTGATAGGTGGATAGGTTTCACAGTGTCAGTAGATAGATAGGTGGATAGGTTTTTCACAGTGTCAGGTGGTGGATAGGTTTCACAGTGTCAGGTGGATAGGTTTCACAGTGTCAGGTAGATAGGTGGATAGGTTTCACAGTGTCAGGTATAGGTAGATAGGTTTCACAGTGTCAGATAGGTGGATAGGTTTCACAGTGTCAGGTAGATAGGTGGATAGGTTTCACAGTGTCAGGTAGATAGGTGGATAGGTTTCACAGTGTCAGGTGGATAGGTGGATAGGTTTCACAGTGTCAGGTAGATAGGTGGATAGGTTTCACAGTGTCAGGTAGATAGGTTTTTCACAGTGTCAGGTGGATAGGTTTCACAGGTCAGGTGGATAGGTTTCACAGTGTCAGGTCAGGTGGATTTTCACAGTGTCAGGTAGATAGGTGGATAGGTTTCACAGTGTCAGGTGGATAGGTAGATAGGTTTCACAGTGTCAGGTAGATAGGTGGATAGGTTTCACAGTGTCAGGTAGATAGGTGTGTCAGGTGGATAGGTGGATAGGTTTCACAGTGTCAGGTAGATAGGTGGATAGGTTTCACAGTGTCAGGTGGATAGGTTTCACAGTGTCAGGTGGATAGGTGGATAGGTTTCACAGTGTCAGGTAGATAGGTGGATAGGTTTCACAGTGTCAGGTAGATAGGTGATAGGTTTCACAGTGTCAGGTGGATAGGTTTCAGTGTAGGTTTCACAGTGTCAGGTAGATAGGTGGATAGGTTTCACAGTGTCAGGTAGATAGGTGGATAGGTTTCACAGTGTCAGGTAGATAGGTTTCACAGTGTCAGGTAGATAGGTTAGATGTCACAGTGGATAGGTGGATAGGTTTCACAGTGTCAGGTAGATAGGTGGATAGGTTTCACAGTGTCAGGTATAGATAGGTTTCACAGTGTCAGGTAGATAGGTAGATCACAGTGTCAGGTGGATAGGTTTCACAGTGTCAGGTAGATAGGTGGATAGGTTTCACAGTGTCAGGTGGAGGTAGTGTCAGGTCATAGGTGGATAGGTTTCAGTGTCAGGTAGATAGGTGGATAGGTTTCACAGTGTCAGGTGGATAGGTTTCACAGTGTCAGGTAGATAGGTTTAGGTTTCACAGTGTCAGGTGGATAGGTTTCACAGTGTCAGGTAGATAGGTGGATAGGTTTCACAGTGTCAGGTAGATAGGTGGATAGGTTTCACAGTGTCAGTGTCAGGTGGATAGATAGGTGGATAGGTTTCACAGTGTCAGGTAGATAGGTTTCACAGTGTCAGGTGGATAGGTTTCACAGTGTCAGGTAGATAGGTGGATAGGTTTCACAGTGTCAGGTAGATAGGTTTCACAGTGTCAGGTAGATAGGTGGATAGGTTTCACAGTGTCAGGTGGATAGGTTTCACAGTGTCAGGTAGATAGGTGGATAGGTTTCACAGTGTCAGGTGGATAGGTTTCACAGTGTCAGGTAGATAGGTGGATAGGTTTCACAGTGTCAGGTGGATAGGTTTCACAGTGTCAGGTGGATAGGTTTCACAGTGTCAGGTAGATAGGTGGATAGGTTTCACAGTGTCAGGTGGATAGGTAGATAGGTTTCACAGTATCAGGTAGATAGGTGGATAGGTTTCACAGTGTCAGGTGGATAGGTTTCACAGTGTCAGGTAGATAGGTGGATAGGTTTCACAGTGTCAGGTAGATAGGTGGATAGGTTTCACAGTGTCAGGTGGATAGGTAGATAGGTTTCACAGTGTCAGGTAGATAGGTTTCACAGTGTCAGGTAGATAGGTAGATAGGTTTCACAGTGTCAGGTAGATAGGTGGATAGGTTTCACAGTGTCAGGTGGATAGGTAGATAGGTTTCACAGTGTCAGGTGGATAGGTAGATAGGTTTCACAGTGTCAGGTGGATAGGTTTCACAGTGTCAGGTAGATAGGTTTCACAGTGTCAGGTGGATAGGTTTCACAGTGTCAGGTGGATAGGTGGATAGGTTTCACAGTGTCAGGTGGACAGGTGGATAGGTTTCACAGTGTCAGGTAGATAGGTTTCACAGCGTGTATTGTGGTGGAGATTTATCTCTGCTCCTTATTGGAAAAAGGTTTGTGTCTTGTCCCATAGACCTAGGCCAAATCATTCTGTGCAGAGATATGGTCCATGAGACATGGTCCATAGTCATTGAAAAGTTTCGATGATATCTATATACAAATTGAGAACCCCAGAGTTATATTTCCGTATATCATACAATCTATGCCTTACAGTCTCACAGAGCCGGACAAACATGTACACATTGTTGTTGAGTAGCAATCAATCAGACCTTGTGTTGTTACAGGTGAATAGAGGAGAAAAAAAAATCAACGTTTGAAAAGAATGATCTATTGATCTGTAATTAATTTAGATTTGATTAGCACGAGGTCTTTTGTTCAGGTCAAACGGTTCAGTCTGTAACATAGGTGTTACATGATGGATTTATCGACCTCTGGCCAGTCTCAGAAATGCTGTTTGAGGTCGGAGACATTAAGCATGATTTTGTACCTCGAGCATTATTTATTCATTGTTTTCATACAGTAGTCCAAGGTACATGACAGGTTTGTAATCTCCTGATAGCTATCAGATTGCTGTCCAGTGTCCACCACTCCCTGAGTCAATAGTCTCCCCTGTCCACTCTACACTCTGAAGAATCCTCCATTGGTGCCAGCTCCAGCAATCAATAGTCTCCCCTGTCCACTCTACACTCTGGAGAATCCTCCATTGATATACTAACAAGCAACAAGAGGAACTGGAGAAGGAGGAGACCGATTGATTAAATAAAATACAATACAATTGTATTCGTCTCATGCTTTGTAAACAACAGGTGTAGACTAACAGTGAAATGCTTACTCACGGGCACTTCCCAACAATGCAGAGAGAAAGAAAACAGAGAAATAATTGAAAAGTAAAAACACGTAATAATAAAAGTAATAATTGATACACAATGAGTAAAGATAACTTGGCTATTTACAAGGGGATCCCTCAGTACGGAGTCGATTTGCAAGGGTACGAGTTCATCGAGGTAGATATGTACATATAACTAGGAATAAAGGGACAGTGTCAGACATATGTGTATAGGTGGCAGCGAAGTCAGGCGCAGGAGAGTCAAACGGAGTGTAAAATGGAGTCTTTTAATAATGTCCAAGCAACATGCTCCATAACACTAAATACATAGAACTAGGAATAAAAGGACAGATAAAGAATAGCAGCAGTGTGATGAGTTAAAGAAAATTTAGTGCGAAAAGGGCCAATGCAGATATTCCAGGTAGCTATTTGGTTGAACTATTTAGCTAATTATTTAGCAGCCTTATGGCTTGGGGTAGAAGCTGTTCAGTGCCCTGTTGGTTCCAGACTGCATCGGTACCGCTTGCAGTGCATTAGCAGAGAGAACAGTCTATGACTTGGCAGTCAGGAGTCTTTGACAGGGACCTAGGCTTTCTTGGGCACAGAGACTATGGTGGTCTGCTGGAAACACGTAGGTATTACAGACTGAGTCAGAGAGAGGTTGAAAATAACAGCAAAGATACTTGCCAGCTGGTCAGCTCATGCTCTGAGTACGTGTCCTGGTAATCCGTCTGGCCCTGCAGCCTTGTGAATAATGACTTGTTTAAACGTCTTACTCACATTGGCTATGGAGAGAGTGATCACACAGTTGTCCGTAACAGCTGGCGCTCTCATGCATGGTTCAGTGTTGCTTGCCTCGAAGCGAGCGCAGAAGGCATTTAGCTTGTCTGTCAGGCTCACGTCACTGGACAGCTCCTGGTTGGGTTTCTCTTGTAATATGTGATATTTTACAAGCCCTGCCACATCCGACAAGCGTCAGAGCGGTGTAGTAGGATTCAATCTTAGTCCTGTATTTACTGTTTAATGATTCATCGGATGGCATAGTGGGATTTCTTATAAGCGTCAGGATTAGTGTCCCACTCCTTGAAAGTAGGAGCTCTAGCCTTTAGCTCGGTGCGGATGTTGCCTGTAATTTATGGCTTCTGGTTGGGATATGTACGTTCCACTATGGGGACGAAGTAATCTTGCACTAACTAATGAAGCCGGTGACTGATCTGGTAAACTCCTCAATGCCATCGGATGAATCCGGGAACATATTCCAGTCTGCGCTAGCGAAATATTCCTGTAGCTTAGCATCTGCTTCATCTGACCTATTCCATATTGACCTATTCCATATTGACCTATTCCGTATTGACCTATTCCATATTGACCTATTCCATATTGACCTATTCCGTATTGACCTATTCCATATTGACCTATTCCGTATTGACCTATTCCATATTGACCTATTCCATATTGACCTATTCCGTATTGACCTATTCTGTATTGACCTATTCCGTATTGACCTATTCCGTATTGACCTATTCCATATTGACTATTCCATATTGACCTATTCCGTATTGACCTATTCCCTCAGTATTGACCTATTCCATATTGACTAATATTCCGTATTGACCTATTCCGTATTGACCTATTCCATATTCTGTCATTGACCTATTCCGTATTGACCTATTCCGTCTTTCCCTATTCTATTGACTATTCCATATTGACCTATTCCATATTGACCTATTCCATATTGACCTATTCCATCATTGACTATTCCGTTTGACCTATTCCGTATTGACCTATTCCCTATTGACCTATTCCGTATTGACCTATTCCATATTGACCTATTCCATATTGACCTATTCCATATTGACCTATTCCATATTGACCTTCCCTCATTCCGTATTGACCTATTCCGTATTGACCTATTCCATATTGACCTATTCCATATTGACCTATTCCATATTGACCTATTCCATATTGACCTATTCCATATTGACCTATTCCATATTGACCTATTCCGTATTGACCTATTCCGTATTGACCTATTCCATATTGACCTATTCCGTATTGACCTATTCCATATTGACCTATTCCATCAGACTAATTGTCCTATTCCATATTGACCTATTCCGTATTGACCTATTCCATTGACCTATTCCGTCCCTATTCCATATTGACTATTCCATATTGACCTATTCCGTATTGACCTATTCCATATTGACCTATTCCATATTGACCTATTCCCTCAGACCTATTCCATATTGACCTATTCCCTCAGACTATTGACCTATTCCCTCAGACTAATTGACCTATTCCATATTGACCTATTCCATATTGACCTATTCCGTATTGACCTATTCCATATTGTCACTGGTACTTCCTGTTATGAGTTTTTTCCTCAGCTTGTCAGGAGGAATCTTTCCCTCAGGATAGAGTTATGATCAGATTTTCCAAATGGAGGGCGACAGAGAGCTTTGTACGCATCTCTGTGTGTGGAGTTAATGGCGATCTAAAGCTTTTTCAGCTGTCGTTGCACACTGGTAGAAATGTGGTAAGACAGATTTCAGACTTTTCCCCTCAGACATTAAAATCCCCGACTAATGTGTCCATTAGGAAAGCCACCTCTACATGAACGTTTCTTGTTTGCTTATACAGCTTGTTGAGTGTGGTCTTTCCCGTCAGTGCCAGAATTGGTTTGTGATGAAGATTAGAAAATATTAAAAATAAAAAAAATGATTATAACGGTGGTTAACCAGAAACAGTTCAGCTTTTCCTCAGACTAATGTGTCTTTCCCTCAGACTAATATGTCTTTCCCTCAGACTAATATGTCTTTCCCTCAGACTAATGTGTCTTTCCCTCAGACTGTCTTTCCCTCAGACTAATGTGTCTTTCCCTCAGAGACTAATATGTCTTTCCCTCAGACTAATATGTCTTTCCCTCAGACTAATGTGTCTTTCCCTCAGACGAATATGTCTTTCCCTCAGACTAATGTGTCTTTCCCTCAGACTAATGTGTCTTTCCCTCAGACTAATGTGTCTTTCCCTCAGACTAATGTGTCTTTCCCTCAGACTAATATGTCTTTCCCTCAGACTAATGTGTCTTTCCCTCAGACTAATATGTCTTTCCCTCAGACTAATGTGTCTTTCCCTCAGACTAATATGTCTTTCCCTCAGACTAATGTGTCTTTCCCTCAGACTAATATGTCTTTCCCAGACTAATGTGTCAGACTAATGTGTCTTTCCCTTTCTTTCCCTCAGACTAATATGTCTTTCCCTCAGGCTAATGTGTCTTTCCCTCAGACTAATGTGGCTTTCCCTCAGACTAATGTGTCTTTCCCTTAGACTAATGTGTCTTTCCCTCAGACTAATGTGTCTTTCCCTCAGACTAATGTGTCTTTCCCTCAGACTAATATGTCTTTCCCTCAGACGAATATGTCTTTCCCTCAGACGAATGTGTCTTTCCCTCAGACTAATGTGTCTTTCCCTCAGACTAATATGTCTTTCCCTCAGACTAATGTGTCTTTCCCTCAGACTAATATGTCTTTCCCTCAGACTAATGTGTCTTTCCTCAGACTAATGTGTCTTTCCCTCAGACTAATGTGTCTTTCCCTCAGACTAATGTGTCTTTCCCTCAGACTAATGTGTCTTTCCCTCAGACTAACATGTCTTTCCCTCAGACTAATGTGTCTTTCCCTCAGACTAATGTGTCTTTCCCTCAGACTAATATGTCTTTCCCTCAGACTAATGTGTCTTTCCCTCAGACTAATGTGTCTTTCCCTTTCCCTCAGACTAATGTGTCTTTCCCTCAGACTAATGTGTCTTTCCCTCAGACTAATGTGTCTTTCCCTCAGACTAATATGTCTTTCCCTCAGACTAATATGTCTTTCCCTCAGACTAATGTGTCTTTCCCTCAGACTAATATGTCTTTCCCTCAGGCTAATGTGTCTTTCCCTCAGACTAATGTGTCTTTCCCTCAGACTAATATGTCTTTCCCTCAGACTAATGTGTCTTTCCCAGACTAATGTGTCAGACTAATGTGTCTTTCCCTCAGACTAATATGTCTTTCCCTCAGACTAATATGTCTTTCCCTCAGACTAACATGTCTTTCCCTCAGACTATGTCTTTCCCTCAGACTAATATGTCTTTCCCTCAGACTAATATGTCTTTCCCTCAGACTAATATGTCTTTCCCTCAGACTAATGTCTTTCCCTCAGACTAATGTGTCTTTCCCTCAGACTAATGTGTCTTTCCCTCAGATGAATGTGTCTTTCCCTCAGACTAATGTGTCTTTCCCTCAGACTAATATGTCTTTCCCTCAGACTAATGTGTCTTTCCCTCAGACTAATATGTCTTTCCCTCAGACTAATGTGTCTTTCCCTCAGACTAATGTGTCTTTCCCTCAGACTAATATGTCTTTCCCTCAGGCTAATGTGTCTTTCCCTCAGACTAATGTGGCTTTCCCTCAGACTAATGTGTCTTTCCCTCAGACTAATGTGTCTTTCCCTCAGACTAATGTGTCTTTCCCTCAGACTAATGTGTCTTTCCCTCAGACTAATGTGTCTTTCCCTCAGACTAATATGTCTTTCCCTCAGACTAATGTGTCTTTCCCCTCAGACTAATGTGTCTTTCCCTCAGACTAATGTGTCTTTCCCTCAGACTAATGTGTCTTTCCCTCAGACTAATGTGTCTTTCCCTCAGACTAATGTGTCTTTCCCTCAGACTAATGTGTCTTTCCCTCAGACTAATGTGTCTTTCCCTCAGACTAATGTGTCTTTCCCTCAGACTAATGTGTCTTTCCCTCAGACTAATGTGTCTTTCCCTCAGACTAATGTGTCTTTCCCTCAGACTAATGTGTCTTTCCCTCAGACTAATGAGACTAATGTGTCTTTCCCTCAGACTAATATGTCTTTCCCTCAGACTAATATGTCTTTCCCTCAGACTAATGTGTCTTTCCCTCAGACTAATATGTCTTTCCCTCAGACTAATGTGTCTTTCCCTCAGACTAATGTGTCTTTCCCTCAGACTAATGTGTCTTTCCCTCAGACTAATGTGTCTAACATGTCTTTCCCTCAGACTAATGTGTCTTTCCCTCAGACTAATGTGTCTTTCCCTCAGACTAATGTGTCTTTCCCTCAGACTAATGTGTCTTTCCCTCAGACTAATGTGTCTTTCCCTCAGACTAATGTGTCTTTCCCTCAGACTAATGTGTCTTTCCCTCAGACTAATGTGTCTTTCCCTCAGACTAATGTGTCTTTCCCTCAGACTAATATGTCTTTCCCTCAGACTAATGTGTCTTTCCCTCAGACTAATGTGTCTTTCCCTCAGACTAATGTGTCTTTCCCTCAGACTAATGTGTCTTTCCCTCAGACTAATGTGTCTTTCCCTCAGACTAATGTGTCTTTCCCTCAGACTAATGTGTCTTTCCCTCAGACTAATATGTCTTTCCCTCAGACTAATGTGTCTTTCCCTCAGACTAATGTGTCTTTCCCTCAGACTAATGTGTGACTAATATGTCTTTCCCTCAGACTAATGTGTCTTTCCCTCAGACTAATGTGTCTTTCCCTCAGACTAATGTGTCTTTCCCTCAGACTAATGTGTCTTTCCCTCAGACTAATGTGTCTTTCCCTCAGACTAATGTGTCTTTCCCTCAGACTAATGTGTCTTTCCCTCAGACTAATATGTCTTTCCCTCAGACTAATGTGTCTTTCCCTCAGACTAATGTGTCTTTCCCTCAGACTAATGTGTCTTTCCCTCAGACTAATGTGTCTTTCCCTCAGACTAATGTGTCTTTCCCTCATGTCTTTCCCTCAGACTAATATGTCTTTCTTTCCTAATGTGTCAGACTAATGTGTCTTTCCCTTTCAGACTAATGTGTCTTTCCCTCAGACTAATATGTCTTTCCCTCAGACTAATATGTCTTTCCCTCAGACTAACATGTCTTTCCCTCAGACTAATATGTCTTTCCCTCAGACTAATATGTCTTTCCCTCAGACTAATATGTCTTTCCCTCAGACTAATGTGTCTTTCCCTCAGACTGTCTTTCCCTCAGACCAATGTGTCTTTCCCTCAGACTGAATGTGTCTTTCCCTCAGACTAATGTGTCTTTCCCTCAGACTAATATGTCTTTCCCTCAGACTAATATGTCTTTCCCTCAGACTCTTTCCCTCAGACTAATATGTCTTTCCCTCAGACTAATGTGTCTTTCCCTCAGACTAATGTGTCTTTCCCTCAGACTAATATGTCTTTCCCTCAGACTAATGTGTCTTTCCCTCAGACTAATATGTCTTTCCCTCAGACTAATGTGTCTTTCCCTCAGACTAATGTGTCTTTCCCTCAGACTAATGTGTCTTTCCCAGACTAATGTCAGACTAATATGTCTTTCCCTCAGACTAATGTGTCTTTCCCTCAGACTAATGTGTCTTTCCCTCAGACTAATGTGTCTTTCCCTCAGACTAATGTGTCTTTCCCTCAGACTAATATGTCTTTCCCTCAGACTAATGTGTCTTTCCCTCAGACTAATGTGTCTTTCCCTCAGACTAATATGTCTTTCCCTCAGACTAATGTGTCTTTCCCTCAGACTAATGTGTCTTTCCCTCAGACTAATGTGTCTTTCCCTCAGACTAATGTGTCTTTCCCTCAGACTAATATGTCTTTCCCTCAGACTAATATGTCTTTCCCTCAGACTAATATGTCTTTCCCAGACTAATGTCTTTCCTCAGACTAATGTGTCTTTCCCTCAGACTAATGTGTCTTTCCCTCAGACTAATATGTCTTTCCCTCAGACTAATATGTGTCTTTCCCTCAGACTAATGTGTCTTTCCCTCAGACTAATGTGTCTTTCCCTCAGACTAATATGTCTTTCCCTCAGACTAATATGTCTTTCCCTCAGACTAATGTCTTTCCCTCAGACTCTTTCCCAGACTCAGACTAATATGTCTTTCCCTCAGACTAATGTGTCTTTCCCTCAGACTAATATGTCTTTCCCTCAGACTAATATGTCTTTCCCTCAGACTAATGTGTCTTTCCCTCAGACTAATGTGTCTTTCCCTCAGACTAATGTGTCTTTCCCTCAGACTAATATGTCTTTCCCAGACTAATCAGACTAATATGTCTTTCCCTCAGACTATGTCTTTCCCTCAGACTAATGTGTCTTTCCCTCAGACTAATATGTCTTTCCCTCAGACTAATGTGTCTTTCCCTCAGACTAATGTGTCTTTCCCTCAGACTAATGTGTCTTTCCCTCAGACTAATGTGTCTTTCCCTCAGACTAATGTGTCTTTCCCTCAGACTAATATGTCTTTCCCTCAGACTAATATGTCTT
Organism: Oncorhynchus masou masou; assembly: GCF_036934945.1. NCBI lineage: Eukaryota > Metazoa > Chordata > Actinopteri > Salmoniformes > Salmonidae > Oncorhynchus > Oncorhynchus masou. The sequence goes on from NC_088226.1 coordinate 69,606,880, forward strand.
TCCCTCAGACTAATATGTCTTTCCCTCAGACTATGTGACTAATGTGTCTCTTTCCCTCAGACTAATGTGTCTTTCCCTCAGACTAATATGTCTTTCCCTCAGACTAATATGTCTTTCCCTCAGACTAATATGTCTTTCCCTCAGACTAATATGTCTTTCCCTCAGACTAATATGTCTTTCCCTCAGACTAATGTGTCTTTCCCTCAGACGAATATGTCTTTCCCTCAGACTAATGTGTCTTTCCCTCAGACTAATGCGTCTTTCCCTCAGACTATTGTGTCTTTCCCTCAGACTAATGTGTCTTTCCCTCAGACTAATGTGTCTTTCCCTCAGACTAATATGTCTTTCCCTCAGACTAATGTGTCTTTCCCTCAGACTAATGTGTCTTTCCCTCAGACTAATATGTCTTTCCCTCAGACTAATATGTCTTTTAATATGTCCCTCAGACTAATGTGTCTTTCCCTCAGACTAATATGTCTTTCCCTCAGACTAATGTGTCTTTCCCTCAGACTAATGTGTCTTTCCCTCAGACTAATGTGTCTTTCCCTCAGACTAATGTGTCTTTCCCTCAGACTAATGTGTCTTTCCCTCAGACTAATATGTCTTTCCCTCAGACTAATATGTCTTTCCCTCAGACTAATGTGTCTTTCCCTCAGACTAATGTGTCTTTCCCTCAGACTAATGTGTCTTAGACAGTCAGCGGCTCTGTGGGATGAGCTATTGAGAAGGTTCTGAAGCTTCATTCAGTGCTTTAACCCAGTTGTGCAAAGCTGGTTGACGTGATGATGTCATTACATCCAGTTTAAAACAATTTCAACCAATTAATAGTCATCTGATTATAATGATGTCATTTCAGTTTTTTTGACCCACGCTGGGAAAAATACAGGAAGTAATGGACGGAAAATAAAAATAAAGGATAAAGCCATTGTTTAGGTAGTTATTTCTTTATAAAATGATTTCAGCATTTATATATATATATATAACACTTTTTTTGACATCAGCAAACCTCTCCAATAAACACCATATTATTATAAGCCATACAAACACATTTATAATTTATACATAAACGTCGGACTCAAAGCCCAAATACAGCAACATTCGTCAGTACTTTTTCAGTATTTGTATTTTTTAAACACCCTTGCAGAGAACTCATTATTATTACTTTTTGTTTAGCAAACAATAAGGATAAGAAAGAACATCCCATCGATGAAGATTCATTCAAGCCAATGAACATTCATGATAATTCAGTGGGTTATTACACAAATACCATATACATTAAAAATGGACCACTACTGTCGGTTGGCAACGAAAGAAATGAAGACACGTCTCGATCAACACGAACATTCAATTGTTTTCGATTTTCAGATCTTCTTGTCTGGCAAAAAAAATGTCATAATCGTTCTCTGTATTATAAAGCAGTGTTGTAATTGGTATTTTTTTTCTCCCTAAGAACAGCAGCGATTTATTTCATATAAACATACACTTTATATTCTCTTTAATCTTTATGACAACTCCCCCACAAAAAAAATAACTAGTTTGATACAGCAAGCCAGTGTTACACTAGTTTATGGAACAGAAACTGGATGGATAGTAGCAACCGTTGCATGGGGGAATTATTGCAATGCACATCAAACACAGTTGCTCAATCAATGATGCCCTTGAGAGAAAAGTTCTCCTTCACACGTAGAAATACAGTCAAAGATGGCCACCCTGTTGTCATGATGCCAGGGTGCCAATGTTCATTCTAGTGTAATTCTGTGCTTATAGTGCAATCATTATATATATATATATATATATTTTTTTTTTTTTTTTTTTTAAATCTCTCATGAATACCATATATGAACATATATATGAACATATGAACATAAAAGTCCATGTTATCACTGGTATGGTTCAAGACATATTATTTCAAAATATAGCAGTGAAAGGGATGAGGACTATCAGTGGCTATGAAAAAGCTGGATCAGAAACATCTATTTAAGGAAATTCATGCAACAACGCACATATAAATATTACACTGAGTTTTACACACACACACACACGCACGCACGCACGCACGCACGCACGCACGCACACACACACACACACACACACACACACACACACACACACACACACACACACACACACACACACACACACACACACACACACACACACACACACACACACACTAGTTTAAGTCTTTTCCTTAATTGTTTAGGCCTTGCTCAAGAACAAGACTTCGTTTTGTAAGCGGATCATACAACTCCCTGAAAAGATTATGTCCGTGAAAAATATGGCCTTTTTACATCAATTTGTCACACAGATCGACGACCCAAATCCACAATAGTCTCACAGAAACAGTATATATATATAAAGTACATAAAACGCCATTGATAAGAAATATAATAATATCTAGTTGTTGTTTTTTTAAGTTGTTTTTTTTAATACTTACAGTATCAGTGCAATCAGAAAGTGATATTTCAGACAAGGGTTTTATAGACCTATGACGTTCACAATATCTGGCTCGTTTGTTGTTTCAAGTACATTTTTTATGAGGTTACGGAGCCTTGAAGGTATAATAACTTGGCCTACCGTTGCCCTTAAACTGCTAGGATCGAAGGCTGTGCGACATGGGGATTGTGTAACTGGAAATATATTTTACACTGATATTTTAACCTGCTTGTGTGGAACCAACGCGTGATTTTATTATTTTACATTTCTTTCTCAATATACGTAAATATTTTACATACAGTATCTAATTTTTTTATGCTAATTTGTGCAAACCACAATGGCATTTCTCTCTCTCTCTCTCTCTCTCTCTCTCTCTCTCTCTCTCTCTCTCTCTCTCTCTCTTAGTGGGTGAACTACCCTAGCCTGGTCCCAGATCTGTTTGTGCCGTGGTCATTGTAGCAGTGGTCTATGGTCATTGTAGGTGTTGGCAAGACAGCACAAACAGATCAGAAACCAGGCTAGAACACCCCCACCGCTGCCATAACATGATTATATCTGTGGCCATATGTATCAAGCATCTCAGAGTAGGATAGCTGATCTAGGATCAGCCACCTAATATTATTTATTGTGATATAAAAGGCAAAACATGATCCAAAAATCTGCACTTCTGCGCTGATACACTCGATACACATGGCCCTGTTCTATGAGTAGTCTCAATCTGCCCAGGTCTGCCCAGCTGGTTCCTCCTCTACATTCTCCCAGCTGTCTGGTGCCACCCAGCCCCCGTTGAGCCCAGTTGTAGTGGCCCCGTAACTCTTCCCTGGGCCTACTGCCGCCATGCCACCACTATAGCCCTGTGTGATGTCACCCGTCTCCTCTGCCAGCTCGTCCTCGTCGATGAAGCCACACTTCTCGTCGCTGGTCAGCTCCGGGTCGGCCCATGGCTGCTTCTCGCCCGAAGCAAATATCCCGTAGAAGATGACCCCTCCGTAGTGAACCAGGGCAGCGATGAGGAACACCCACTGCCACTCCTCTCGAGTCTAGAGACAGGAAGTGATGCCAGATAACACAGGAAATGGGAGCTCTGGTGAGTAAGATTTCAAAAGTGTTTATAACAAGATAAATAAACTTGAACATGAACTTTTGTTGGCTTGTAAAGGAACATACTTTGTCTATATATGGTAAACCATAACAATTATAGTGGTATATTGTAGTCAATCAGTTGGAACTAGTACAACATTTAACCGTTAACCACATACACCCCCCCCCCCCCCAAAAAAAAAAAAAAAACTAGCTTCCTGAAACAGAATGTGTACCTTGTTTTTGGTCATGGCCCCCACGATGAGTGGGCACACCATCCCTGACAGGGTTCCCACACCGTTGGATATACCCATCAAGATACTGGCGTAGCGAGGGGCGATATCCAGGTGGTTCACATTGAAACCTACAAAATACATCGTTTTATGAAAATGGTCAAGAAGATCAACAGTCAGTATATGTGATTTAAAAAAAACTGAATTTTAGGTTGAGTCAACACACAATTCAACCAGATAATATATTCGACCTTATTTGCATATTTACCAGTGTGCCTTTAGAGCAAATTGTAGTTACTACACATCGAATGCGTTTGTTAAGTGACAGAGACATGGTTGTTGTATTCAGTGCCTTTCAGTCCTGTAGCGTTCACCAAGCGAGCGTCCAAGTGAATATGTAACATTGTTATCTTTACACTTAAAACGTTTATGACACAACATTATATACTGTACAGTACATCAGAAGACCTTTATTTGAGGGTTCAGTTACACCCTAACACAGTGGTCTGAAACTCCTGGTTTAGAGGCCATATCATACCGGGAAGAAACATTATGCTGGCTTGTAAAGTCGTGTGTAATTCCAACAATTTAAACTTTTAATCATCCGCAACCTGCTTGAAAATGACTGCTGGAGTAGGGAAGATTGACTATTGAGACTACCTAAATCATATAAACTGGAAAAGCTATTTCCTGAAACAAGCAATTATGAAAATGAACCTGCAATAGACCATGCTGGGAAATAGAATAATGAAGTGAGTTGTTTGGAGCAAACATGAATTTGTAATTCTACTCAACAAGCTTGTTCAAGTTTAGCTCACTTCGAGCAGAGTTTGTTGAGTAAACAAACTAACCACATTAATGCAAATTATTGTCCACTCAACTCACAGAATAACACTGATTAGGCAATTGTTTATGTTGGCTTTTGTTTATTTAGTACAGTGAACGCCGAAATATTAGCTTTAAAAGGTGCACAGCCGACAAAAGCTCGGAACAGAATTAAATCCCGGGCCTAAAAGAGAGTGTTCAAACTTGAACATTTAATTGCTTACAAAATCTTTAAAATGTTCGACTACTCACCTGATATAGCGAAGCCACTGAAGCCCACAGCCATGACCAGGAAAGAGATGGCCACACCCTTGGTGTGAGAGAAACCAACCACGAGAAGCAAAGTAGCCTCCATTCCAAACCCTACACACCAGGCAACAACAATACATTGTAATCATTTAGCAGATACTCTTTTATCCAAAGTGACTTTCAATCAGTGCATTTAACTACAATAGGTGTAGTAAAACAACCTCATATCACAACCTTTGCAAGTGAAAAAGCCTCTTAAAAACAAGTCACTATCTGCCAACTCAGTGCAAGCAAGAGTAAAGGAAAACCCTATTACAGTTAGTATGCATCTTGGTGACCTACAGTCTAGTTATTATCCTTTATTATCTACAGTCTAGTTATTGTCCTTGGTGACCTACAGTCTAGTTATTATCCTTGGTGACCTACAGTCTAGTTATTATCCTAGGTGACCTACAGTCTAGTTATTATCCTTGGTGACCTACAGTCTAGTTATTATCCTTTATTATCTACAGTCTAGTTATTGTCCTTGGTGACCTACAGTCTAGTTATTATCCTTGGTGACCTACAGTCTAGTTATTATCCTTTATTATCTACAGTCTAGTTATTATCCTTGGTGACCTACAGTCTAGTTATTATCCTAGGTGACCTACAGTCTAGTTATTATCCTTTATTATCTACAGTCTAGTTATTATCCTTGGTGACCTACAGTCTAGTTATTATCCTTGGTGACCTACAGTCTAGTTATTATCCTTTATTATCTACAGTCTAGTTATTATCCTTGGTGACCTACAGTCTAGTTATTATCCTAGGTGACCTACAGTCTAGTTATTATCCTTGGTGACCTACAGTCTAGTTATTATCCTTGGTGACCTACAGTCTAGTTATTATCCTTGGTGACCTACAGTCTAGTTATTATCCTTGGTGACCTACAGTCTAGTTATTATCCTTGGTGACCTACAGTTATTATCCTTGGTGACCTACAGTTATTATTATCCTAGGTGACCTACAGTCTAGTTATTATCCTTGGTGACCTACAGTCTAGTTATTATCATTGGTGACCTACAGTCTAGTTATTATCCTTGGTGACCTACAGTCTAGTTATTATCCTTGGTGACCTACAGTCTAGTTATTATCATTGGTGACCTACAGTCTAGTTATTATCCTTGGTGACCTACAGTCTAGTTATTATCCTTTATTATCTACAGTCTAGTTATTATCCTTGGTGACCTACAGCCTAGTTATTATCCTAGGTGACCTACAGTCTAGTTATTATCCTTTATTATCTACAACCTAGTTATTATCCTTTATTATCTACAGCCTAGTTATTATCCTAGGTGACCTACAGTCTAGTTATTATCCTAGGTGACCTACAGTCTAGTCATTGTTCTTGGTGACCTACAGTCTAGTTATTATCCTTTATTATCTACAGTCTAGTTATTATCCTAGGTGACCTACAGTCTAGTTATTATCCTTGGTGACCTACAGTCTAGTTATTATCCTTGGTGACCTACAGTCTAGTTATTATCCTTGGTGACCTACAGTCTAGTTATTATCCTAGGTGACCTACAGTCTAGTTATTATCCTTGGTGACCTACAGTCTAGTTATTATCCTTGGTGACCTACAGTCTAGTTATTATCCTTGGTGACCTACAGTCTAGTTATTATCCTTGGTGACCTACAGTCTAGTTATTATCCTTTATTATCTACAGTCTAGTTATTATCCTTTATTATCTACAGCCTAGTTATTATCCTTTATTATCTACAGTCTAGTTATTATCCTAGGTGACCTACAGTCTAGTTATTATCCTAGCTGACCTACAGTCTAGTTATTGTCCTTGGTGACCTACAGTCTAGTTATTATCCTTGGTGACCTACAGTCTAGTTATTATCCTTGTCTAGTGACCTACAGTCTAGTTATTATCCTTTATGACCTACAGTCTAGTTATTATCCTTGGTGACCTACAGTCTAGTTATTATCCTTGGTGACCTCCACAGTCTAGTTATTATCCTTGGTGACAGTCTAGTTATTATCCTTGGTGACCTACAGTCTAGTTATTATCCTTGGTGACCTACAGTCTAGTTATTATCCTTGGTGACCTACAGTCTAGTTATTATCCTTGGTGACCTACAGTCTAGTTATTATCCTTGGTGACCTACAGTCTAGTTATTATCCTTTATGACCTACAGTCTAGTTATTATCCTTTATGACCTACAGTCTAGTTATTATCCTTGGTGACCTACAGTCTAGTTATTATCCTTGGTGACCTACAGTCTAGTTATTATCCTTGGTGACCTACAGTCTAGTTATTATCCTTGGTGACCTACAGTCTAGTTATTATCCTTGGTGACCTACAGTCTAGTTATTATCCTTGGTGACCTACAGTCTAGTTATTATCCTTGGTGACCTACAGTCTAGTTATTATCCTTGGTGACCTACAGTCTAGTTATTATCCTTGGTGACCTACAGTCTAGTTATTATCCTTGGTGACCTACAGTTTATTATCCTTGGTGACCTACAGTCTAGTTATTATCCTTGGTGACCTACAGTCTAGTTATTATCCTTGGTGACCTACAGTCTAGTTATTATCCTTGGTGACCTACCGTCTAGTGACCTATTATTATTATCCTTTATTATCTACAGTCTAGTTATTGTCCTTGGTGACCTACAGTCTAGTTATTATCCTTGGTGACCTACAGTCTAGTTATTATCCTTGGTGACCTACAGTCTAGTTATTATCCTTGGTGACCTACAGTCTAGTTATTATCCTTGGTGACCTACAGTCTAGTTATTATCCTTGGTGACCTACAGTCTAGTTATTATCCTTGGTGACCTACAGTCTAGTTATTATCCTTGGTGACCTACAGTCTAGTTATTATCCTTGGTGACCTACAGTCTAGTTATTATCCTTGGTGACCTACAGTCTAGTTATTATCCTTGGTGACCTACAGTCTAGTTATTATCCTTTATTATCTACAGTCTAGTTATTATCCTTGGTGACCTACAGTCTAGTTATTATCCTAGGTGACCTACAGTCTAGTTATTATCCTTTATTATCTACAGTCTAGTTATTATCCTTGGTGACCTACAGTCTAGTTATTATCCTTGGTGACCTACAGTCTAGTTATTATCCTTGGTGACCTACAGTCTAGTTATTATCCTTGGTGACCTACAGTCTAGTTATTATCCTTGGTGACCTACAGTCTAGTTATTATCCTTGGTGACCTACAGTCTAGTTATTATCCTTGGTGACCTACAGTCTAGTTATTATCCTTGGTGACCTACAGTCTAGTTATTATCCTTGGTGACCTACAGTCTAGTTATTATCCTTTATGACCTACAGTCTAGTTATTATCCTTGGTGACCTACAGTCTAGTTATTATCCTTGGTGACCTACAGTCTAGTTATTATCCTTGGTGACCTACAGTCTAGTTATTATCCTTGGTGACCTACAGTCTAGTTATTATCCTTGGTGACCTACAGTCTAGTTATTATCCTTTATTATCTACAGTCTAGTTATTATCCTTGGTGACCTACAGTCTACAATGTGATATGAACAGGTTAGGAATGTGTTATGTATTTGTTATGAAGTTCTTATGTAGCTAATCCAATTTGTAAGTCGCTCTGGATAAGAGCGTCTGCTAAATGACTTAAATGTAATGTAAATGTAATCTTTATCTCCGCAGTTCATGACCTTCCAGACCATGACGATGGGCGGCAGGGTAGCCTAGTGGTTAGAGTGTAGAGGTGGCAGGGTAGCCTAGTGGTTAAAGTGTAGAGGTGGCAGGGTAGCCTAGTGGTTAGAGTGTAGAGGCGGCAGGGTAGCCTAGCGGTTAGAGTGTAGAGGTGGCAGGGTAGCCTAGTGGTTAGAGTGTAGAGGTGGCAGGGTAGCCTAGTGGTTAGAGTGTAGAGGCGGCAGGGTAGCCTAGCGGTTAGAGCGTTGGACTAGTAACCGGAAGGTTGCAAACCCCCGAGCTGACAAGGTCTAATAATTAGACTGAACAGGCAGTTAACCCACTGTTCCTAGGCCGTCATTGAATATAAGAATTTGTTCTCAACTGACTTGCCTAGTTAAATAAAGGTAAAATAAATCAATAAAAAAGTTGACAGGATGATCTGTACAGATTATGAATGTGTTACACAATTTTCTATGTAGCCCTTATGAAATCTCTATGTAGCCCTTATGAAATCTCTATGTAGCCCTTATGAAATCTCTATGTAGCCCTTATGAAATCTCTATGAAGTCCTTATCCTTATAGCCCTCACCTCCACAGTTCATGATCTTCCTGACGGTGGTAGTAGACAGGATGTTTCTGGTGCGTAGCCAGTCAGCCAGCTGTCCTCCGATGGGCACGATGATGGTCATCACCAAGTGAGGCAGGGCCGACACCATGCCCACCTGACAACGCAAACATCAACATCAACAATTAATATAAACAATAGCAATAACATTAAAGGGCTTTATGATGGTCCTCAGTAAGTGTGGAGGTGCCTACAGCATTAACACCTGACAACACATACAGTGAACCATAAACATTTCAACCTTCAAGTTGACTGCAATTAACATCAACCTGGCAGAACTGACAACCCATGAAATGGTCTATCCAGATACTGTAACGGCGTTCTTCGTTTGTCGAAAGAAAGTCGGACCGAAATACAGCGTGTTGGTTACTCATGTTTTTAATGGAACAAATGACGATACACGAAATAACTTATAAATACAAAAAACAACAAACGGAACGTGAAAAACCTATACAGCCTGTCTGGTGAACACTAACACAGAGACAGGAACAATCACCCACGAAATACAAAGTGAAACCCAGGCTACCTAAATACGGTTCCCAATCAGAGACAACGAGAATCACCGCTCAGGCAGCCAAACCTATGCAACACACACCCCTAATCAGCCACAATCCCAATAACTAAAAACCCCACTAAGAAATACAACAAACATAAACCCATGTCACACCCTGGCCTGACCAACTAATTAACTAAAACACTAAATACTAAGACCAAGGTGTGACAGATACATATTTATTACGTGTCAAATTTCATTTCAGAAGTCTGTTTCCAACATGTGCGCAAATTCTCCTTGTATGTTGTTCTGTGTTCAGATCTTTCAAACGCAGATTAGTTTGTCATTCATGGCCTTGACGTGTTCCCATGTATCATGATGTCATGATGTCATGATGTATCGTAATGTCATGATGTATCATGATGTCATGACGTATCATGATGTCATGCTGTCATGATGTCATGATGTATCATGATGTCATGACATATCATGATGTCATGCTGTCATGATGTCATGACTTATCATGGTGTCATGACGTATCATGGTGTCATGACGTATCATGGTGTCATGACGTATCATGATAACAGTAATGGTGCAGGGTGCAGAGGGAGGAGAAAAGAGAGATATCATCTTTCAAGCTACACCTCTTAAATCAAAACAGCGATTGTCCCAGAACACGTCTTCCTACTCCCCTTTAACCACCACTGACTCCAGATATCACACCGAGGCTATAATTCACACCCTGATCCACAAGAGAGCCAGAGATCCACCCAGCATCTGAATTATTACACTTGTCAGACCAGCCTGAGTTATATCGCCTGCGTCCAAAATGAAACGCTATTTACTACGTAGTGCACTACTTTTGATCAGAGCCCTGGTACAATGTAACCGGGCCAATAGGATACTATTTAGGACGCGGACCAGGATGTGTCTGTGTTTGGTGCCTAGAGGACATTTTAGCCTCAACGTTACGAAATGGAAATGAAATCCAACACTGGTACTCGGTAAAGCAATTGCTTATGCCCCATACAAGTGATGTACATATGACACAACGGATATGTTTTTGTATTAGAATGTCTGATGAGTTTTGTCTGGCCCGGTTACGTCTTACACAAATCAAGCCAACTAATTCACACCTGGCTGGTATTGTGAGTGAACGGCTCATCCTTTTACCTTGCTGATCTCGAAGCCGAACACCTCCTCGAAGTAGGCCGGCTGGCTGATGAGGAGCAGGTAGAAAGTCCAGCTCCTGCAGAAGTTGGCCACGATGATAGCATAGACGGGCATTGAGGTGAAGAACTTCCTCCATGGAGTCTTGTATTTCTGCAGAGCCATAGTTGTGTATAGCAGAACACATGTCAGTTAGTTGGATACGTGGAGAAGAGGAGGAGAAGGAGGAGAAAGAGGAGAACTCACGCTAGCAGGACCGAAGAGTTCTTGACCCTCTCCGATGCTCTCCTCGATGTAACGTCTCTCCTCGGCGGTGATGGTGGGGTGAACCTCTGGGCTCTCATAGGACACCAGGATCCAGAACATGTACCAGAACATCCCAAAGCAGCCTAGAGCGAGAGACCGAGACCGAGACCGAGACAGAGACAGAGAGACAGAGAGACAGAGAGAGAGCGAGACACAGAGAGAGAGACACACAGAGAGAGAGAGAGAGAGAGAGAGAGAGAGACAGAGAGACAGAGAGACAGAGAGACAGAGAGACAGAGAGAGAGCGAGAGAGAGAGACACAGAGAGAGAGACACACAGAGAGAGAGAGAGAGAGAGAGAGAGAATGATAGAGAGTTATATTACTGTAAATCTGATTAATAAAATATGAGGTATATGGATATTTCTGGTTTATTCCTGATTTCTTAGTCAACAGACACAAATAAAGTCAAATAGACAATCATGTCTCAAAAAGGATCCCCCTAGGACAGACGTAGCTACTCTAAGAATAACTATGGACGGTGATTTAGCCAGGATAGTCCACTCAGTAACTAGTGCCACTGTTTTCCAGGTGATGAACCTACCGTACAGATAGAAGACGGAGGACCAGCCAGAGTACTGGACCAAGATCCCAGCCAGAGGCATGGCTATCACGGCACCGGCATAGGATCCACAGAATGAGGTGGTGGCCAGGCGGCTCCTCTCCAGTGGTGGGGCCCACTTACTCCAGATGCCATGACAGGCTGGGTAGGTCACTCCCTACGGAGGAACACAGAGTGTATGATATATTATACTATACATATATACATTATAGTGTGGTATGACAGGCTGGGTAGGTCACTCCCTACGGAGGAACACAGAGTGTATGATATATTATACATATATACATCTATAGTGTGGTATGACAGGCAGGGTAGGTCACTCCCTACGGATAGTGTGGTATGACAGGCAGGGTAGGTCACTCCCTACGGAGGAACACAGAGTGTATGATATATTATATTATACATATATACATTATAGTGTGGTATGACAGGCAGGGTAGGTCACTCCCTACTGGAGGAACACAGAGTGTATGATATATTATATTATACATATATACATTATAGTGTGGTATGACAGGCAGGTCACTCATCACCGGAGGAACACAGAGTGTATCACCGGGTGTGGTATGACAGGCAGGGTTCATACATATATACATTATAGTGGGTATGACAGGCAGGGTCCAGGTCACCTCACCACCCGAGGAACACAGAGTGTATATATATTATCATCATATACATTATAGTGTGGTATGACAGGCAGGGTGGTCACTCCCTACCATCCAACACAGAGTGTATGATATATTACAACGCATCAAAGCTGGGACCGAGAGACTGAAAAACACTGCCCTCCAGGACACACAGACTGTTAAACAGCCATAAACTATCACATTGAATGGCTGCTGTTCACCCCGCTAACACACTGACAGGTCAGACTCAACTCCAGCCACTTTTAAACAGCCACCACTAACATTGAATGGCTGCTGCCATGACACTGACTCAATTTAATATGGGAATTGATGGGAAATTATGTAAATATATCACTAGCCACTTTAAACAATGCATATGTATATACTGTACTCTATATCATCGACTGCATCCTTATGTAATACATGTATCACTAGCCACTTTAACTATGCCACTTTGTTTACATACTCATCTCATATGTATATACTGTACTCGATACCATCTACTGTATCTTGCCTATGCTGCTCTGTACCATCACTCATTCATATATCCTTATGTACATATTCTTTATCCCCTTACACTGTGTATAAGACAGTAGTTTAGGAATTGTTAGTTAGATTACTTGTTGGTTATTACTGCATTGTCGGAACTAGAAGCACAAGCATTTCGCTACACTCGCATTAACATCTGCTAACCATGTGTATGTGACAAATAAATTTGATTTGATTTTGATTTGATTTGATTTTGATTTGATTATATTATACATATATACATTGTAGTGTGGTATGACAGGCAGGGTAGGTCACTCCCTACGGAGGAACACACAGGTATGATATATTACATTATACATATATACATTATAGTGTGGTATGACAAGCTGGGTAGGTCACTCCCTACGGAGGAACACAGAGTATAGTATATATATTATACATATACTACATTATAGTGTGGTATCACTTAGAAATGTCACTTTTTTTGAAAGAACACAGAGTGTCCATTGATATCATTATATTATACATATATACATTATAATGTTGTATGACATTGCTGGAAACAGCTGTTTTTTAAATGGTCATCTACTCCCTTACAGAGGAACACAGCAGTGTATCCAATATTATATTAGCTACATTTATAATTATTAAAGTGTGGATATGACAACCTGGGCATTTATGTCACTCTGCTAAAACTGAGGAAACAGATGTAACTGATATATTATATTATACATATATACATTATAGTGTGGTATGACAGGCAGGGTAGGTCACTCCCTACGGAGGAACACAGAGTGTATGATATATTACAATTATACATATATACATTATAGTGTGGTATGACAAGCTGGGTAGGTCACTCCAACTATGGAGGAACACAGAGTATAGGATATATTATATTATACATACACTACCAGTGTCAAAAGTTTGGGGTCACTTAGAAATGTCCTTGTTTTTGAAAGAAAAGCAAAAAAAATGTCCATTGAAATAACGTCAAATTGATCAGAAATACAGTGTAGACATTGTTAATGTTGTAAATGACTATTGTAGCTGGAAACAGCTGATTTTTTAAATGGAATATCTACATAGGTGTACAGAGGCCCATTGTCAGCAACCATCACTCCTGTGTTCCAATGGCACGTTGTGTTAGCTAATCCAAGTTTATAATTTTTAAAGGCTAATTGATCATTAGAAAACCTTTTTGCATTTATGTTAGCACAGCTGAAAACTGTTTTACTGATTAAAGAAACAATAAAACTGGCCTCCTTTAGACTAGTTGAGTATCTGGAGCATCGGCATTTGTGGGTTCGATTTAGGCTCAAAATGGCCAGAAACAAATAACTTTCTTCTGAAACTCGTCAGTCTATTCTTGTTCTGAGAAATGAAGGCTATTCCATGCAAGAAATTGTCAAGAAACTGAAGATCTGGTACAACGCTTTGCACTACTCCCTTCACAGAACAGCGCAACCTGACTCTAACCAGAATAGAAAGAGGAGTGGGAGGCCCTGGTGCACAACTGAGCAAGAGGACAAGTACAAGTCCTCAAGTGGCAGCTTCATTATATAGTACCCGCAAAATACCAGTCTCAGTGTCAACGGTGAAGAGGCAACTCGGGATGTAGGCAGAGTTCCTCTGTCCAGTATCTGTTCTTTTGCCGACGATGGATAATTTCCAAATGACTTAACCAAATAGGATTTAATATCATCAAACAAATATTCAGTAATAAATCCGATTGGGATAAGTCAGTGTTTGATACACGGCACTGATAACTGAGCGGACAGTTTTTCTCATTAGTCAAATACAAGGACGATTATCATATCTTATCTTAAAATAATCTGACACGACACATCTGAGCTGAACATTCCTTCTCTGGATAAATGGGTTGAGGTGGGACTGCGGCTGTGTTAAATGGCAGCCAATTCAACCCTGGTCAAAAGTAGTGCACTGCTTAGGGAATCATATATATATGGAATCGGGTGCCATTTAAGACTACATATGGAACAAAGTGACATTTGAGACTATATATGGAATAGAGTACCATTTGAGACTATATATGGAATAGAGTACCATTTGAGACTATAAATAGAATAGAGTACCATTTGAGACTATATATGGAATAGAGTACATTTGATACTATATGGAATAGAATGCCATTTGAGACTTTATGAAATAGAGTGCCATTTGAGACTATCTATGGAATAGAGTACCATTTGAGACTATATATGGAATAGAGTACCATTTGAGACGATATGGAATAGAATGCCATCTGAGACTATAAATGGAATAGAGTACCATTTGAGACTATATGGAATAGAATGCCATTTGAGACTATATGGAATAGAGTGCCATTTGAGACTATATATGGAATAGAGTACCATTTGAGACTATATATGGAATAGAGTACCATTTGAGACTGTATGAAAGAGTGCCATATATGGAATAGAGTACCATTTGAGACTATATATGGAATAGAGTACCATTTGAGACTATTTATGGAATAGAGTACCATTTGAGACTATATATGGAATAGAGTACCATTTGAGCCTCTATATGGAATAGAGTACCATTTGAGACTCTATGAAATAGAGTGCCATTTGAGACTATTTATGGAATAGAGTACCATTTGAGACTATATATGGAATAGAGTACCATTTGAGCCTCTATATGGAATAGAGTACCATTTGAGACTCTATATGAAATAGAGTGCCATTTGAGACTATATATGGAATAGAGCACCATTTGAGACTCTATATGGAATAGAGTGCCATTTGAGACTCTATATGGAATAGAGTGCCATTTGAGACTCTATATGGAATAGAGTGCCATTTGAGACTCTATATGGAATAGAGTGCCATTTGAGACTCTATATGGAATAGAGTACCATTTGAGACTCTATATGGAATAGAGTGCCATTTCAGATGCGACCTGAGACTGTGGCAGGCAGGGCAGACTCAAGCTAGCGATCCTACTTCAACACAAAAAGAGAATTGCTCCCATAAATTTTCAATTACTCACTAAGTGGCACACAATCAACTATTGATAGACACAAATTGCTTGGGCCTGCTGTGGGAGTCACCCTGAAATGCTAATGTTTAATTTGCAGTAAGAAGTCGATGCACAAGGGAGGACGGAGCACAGACACAGACTGCTTCTGTTTCTCCATTGAGGAATGGAGGGATGGAGGGATGGAGAGATGGAGGGATGGAGGGATGGAGGGATGGAGGGATGGAAGGATGGAGGGATGGAGGGATGGAGGGATGGAGGGATGGATGGATGGAAGGATGGAGGGATGGAGGGATGGAGGGATGGAGAGATGGAAGGATGGAGGGATGGAGGGATGGAAGGATGGAGGGATGGAGGGATGGAGAGATGGAGGGATGGAGGGATGGAGGGATGGAGAGATGGAGGGATGGAGGGATGGAGGGATGGAGGGATGGAGAGATGGAGGGATGGAGGGATGGAGAGATGGAGGGATGGAGGGATGGAGGGATGGAGGGATGGAGAGATGGAGGGGTGGAAGGATGGAGGGATGGAGGGATGGAGGGATGGAGGGATGGCGGGATGGAGGGATGGAGGGATGGAGAGATGGAGGGATGGAGGGATGGAGGGATGGAGGGATGGAAGGATGGAGGGATGGAGGGATGGAGGGATGGAGGGATGGAGGGATGGAGGGATGGAGGGATGGAGAGATGGAGGGATGGAGGGATGGAGGGATGGAGGGAAGGAGGGATGGAAGGATGGAGGGATGGAGGAATGGAGGGATGGAGGGATGGAGGGATGGAGGGATGGAGGGATGGAAGGATGGAGGGATGGAGGGATGGAGGGATGGAGGGATGGAGAGATGGAGGGGTGGAAGGATGGAGGGATGGAGAGATGGAGGGATGGAGGGATGGAGGGATGGAGAGATGGAGGGGTGGAAGGATGGAGGGATGGAGGGATGGAGGGATGGAGGGATGGCGGGATGGAGGGATGGAGGGATGGAAGGATGGAGGGATGGAGGGATGGAGGGATGGAGGGATGGAGGGATGGAGAGATGGAAGGATGGAGGGATGGAGGGATGGAAGGATGGAGGGATGGAGGGATGGAGGGATGGAGGGATGGCGGATGGAGGGATGGAGGGATGGAGGGATGGAAGGATGGAGGGATGGAGGGATGGAAGGATGGAGGGATGGAGGAATGGAGGGATGGAGGGATGGAGAGATGGAGGAATGGAGGGATGGAGGGATGGAGAGATGGAGGGATGGAGGGATGGAGGGATGGAGAGATGGAGGAATGGAGGGATGGAGGGAAGGATGGAGGGATGGAGGGATGGCGGGATGGAGGGATGGATGGATGGAGGGATGAAGGGATTGAGGGATGGATGGATGGAAGGATGGATGGAGGGATGGAGGGATAGAGAGATGGAGGAATGGAGGGATGGAGGGATGGAGGGATGGAGAGATGGAGGGATGGAAGGATGGAGGGATGGAGGGATGGAAGGATGGAGGGATGGAGGGATGGAGGGATGGAGGGATGGATGGATGGAGGGATGGAGGGATGGAGGGATGGAGGGATGGAGGGATGGAGGGATTGAGGGATGGAGGGATGGAGAGATGGAGGGGTGGAAGGATGGAGGGATGGAGAGATGGAGGGATGGAGGGATGGAGGGATGGAGGGATGGAAGGATGGAGGGATGGAGGAATGGAGGGATGGAGGGATGGAGGGATGGAGGGATGGAGGGATGGAGGGGTGGAAGGATGGAGGGATGGAGGGATGGAGGGATGGAGGGATGGAGGGATGGAGAGATGGAGGGGTGGAAGGATGGAGGGATGGAGGGATGGAGGGATGGCGGGATGGAGGGATGGAGGGATGGAAGGATGGAGGGATGGAGGGATGGAGGGGTGGAGGGATGGAGGGATGGAGGGATGGAGAGATGGAAGGATGGAGGGATGGAGGGATGGAAGGATGGAGGGATGGAGGGATGGAGGGATGGAGGGATGGAGGGATGGAAGGATGGAGGGATGGAGGGATGGAAGGATGGAGGGATGGAGGGATGGCGGGATGGAGGGATGGAGGGATGGAGGGATGGAGAGATGGAGGGATGGAGAGATGGAGGGATGGAGGGATGGAGGGATGGAAGGATGGAGGGATGGAGGAATGGAGGGATGGAGGGATGGAGAGATGGAGGAATGGAGGGATGGAGGGATGGAGAGATGGAGGGATGGAGGGATGGAGGGATGGAGAGATGGAGGAATGGAGGGATGGAGGGATGGAGAGATGGAGGGGTGGAGGGATGGAGGGATGGAGGGATGGAGGGATGGAAGGATGGAGGGATGGAGGAATGGAGGGATGGAGGGATGGAGAGATGGAGAAATGGAGGGATGGAGGGATGGAGAGATGGAGGGATGGAAGGATGGAGGGATGGAGGGATGGAGGGATGGAGAGATGGAGGGATGGAAGGATGGAGGGATGGATGGAAGGATGGAGGGATGGAGGGATGGCGGGATGGAGGGATGGATGGATGGAGGGATGAAGGGATTGAGGGATGGATGGATGGAAGGATGGATGGAGGGATGAAGGGATGGAGGGATAGAGAGATGGAGGAATGGAGGGATGGAGGGATGGAGGGATGGAGAGATGGAGGGATGGAAGGATGGAGGGATGGAGGGATGGAAGGATGGAGGGATGGAGGGATGGCGGGATGGAGGGATGGATGGATGGAAGGATGGAGGGATGAAGGGATTGAGGGATGGATGGATGGAAGGATGGATGGAGGGATGAAGGGATGAAGGCATAGAGAGATGGAGGAATGGAGTGATGGAGGGATGGATGGATAGAGAGATGGAGGGATGGAAGGATAGAGGGATGGAGGGATGGAGGGGTGGAAGGATGGGGGGATAGAGAGATGGAGGGATGGAAGGATGGAGGGATAGAGAGATGGAGGGATGGAAGGATAGAGGGATGGAGGGATAGAGGGGTGGAAGGATGGGGGATGGAGGGATGGATAGATGGAGGGATGGATAGATGGAGGGATAGAGGGATAGAGAGCTGGAGGGATGGAGAGATAGAGAGCTGGAGGGATAGAGAGCTGGAGGGATGGATGGATGGAAGGATGGAGGGATAGAGAGCTGGAGGGATGGAGGGATGGAAAGATGGAGGGATAGAGGGATAGAGAGCTGGAGGGATAGAGATGGAGGGATAGAGAGCTGGAGGGATGGAGGGATGGAGGGATAGAGGGATGGAGGGATAGAGGGATAGAGAGATGGGGGGATGGAGAGATAGAGAGCTGGAGGGATAGAGAGCTGGAGGGATGGAGGGATGGAGGGATAGAGAGATGGAGGGATGGAGGGATAGAGAGATGGAGGGATGGAGAGATAGACAGCTGGAGGGATAGAGAGCTGGAGGGATGGAGGGATGGAGGGATAGAGAGATGGAGGGATGGAGGGATAGAGAGATGGAGGGATGGAGAGATAGACAGCTGGAGGGATAGAGAGCTGGAGGGATGGAAGGATGGAGGGATAGAGAGCTGGAGGGATGGAAGGATGGAGGGATAGAGGAATGGGGGGATGGAGAGATGGATAGATGGAGGGGTGGAGAGATGGAGGGATAGAGAGATGGAGGGATGGATAGATGGAGGGATGGTTACCTGGATGGATGGAGGGATGGATAGATGGAGGGATGGTTACCTGGATGGATGGAGGGATGGGTAGATGGAGGGATGGCGAGCTGGAGGGATGGAGGGATAGGCAGATGGAGGGATGGAGGGATGGTTACCTGGATGGATGGAGGGATGGGTAGATGGAGGGATGGCGAGCTGGATGGATGGAGGGATAGGTAGATGGAGGGATGGATAGATGGAGGGATAGGTAGATGGAGGGATGGAGGGATGGTTACCTGGATGGATGGAGGGAAGGATAGATGGAGGGATGGTTACCTGGATGGATGGAGGGAAGGAGGTTTCTATTCATAGGACAGAAAGATTAAAAAATTAACAAAAATAATAAAGGAAGGATGTTCTTCAGTCTGATGGAGGTCCTTCAGTCTGATAGTGGTCCTTCAGTCTGACAGTGGTCCTTCAGTCTGATAGTGGTCCTTCAGTCTGACAGTGGTCCTTCAGTCTGATAGTGGTCCTTCAGTCTGATAGTGGTCCTTCAGTCTGATAGTGGTCCTTCAGTCTGATAGTGGTCCTTCAGTCTGATAGTGGTCCTTCAGTCTGATAGTGGTCCTTCAGTCTGACAGTGGTCCTTCAGTCTGATAGTGGTCCTTCAGTCTGATAGTCTGATAGTCCTTCAGTCTGATAGTGGTCCTTCAGTCTGACAGTGGTCCTTCAGTCTGATAGTGGTCCTTCAGTCTGATAGTGGTCCTTCAGTCTGACAGTGGTCCTTCAGTCTGATAGTGGTCCTTCAGTCTGACAGTGGTCCTTCAGTCTGACAGTGGTCCTTCAGTCTGATAGTGGTCCTTCAGTCTGATAGTGGTCCTTCAGTCTGATAGTGGTCCTTCAGTCTGATAGTGGTCTTTCAGTCTGATAGTGGTCCTTCAGTCTGATAGTGGTCCTTCAGTCTGACAGTGGTCCTTCAGTCTGATAGTGGTCCTTCAGTCTGATAGTGGTCCTTCAGTCTGACAGTGGTCCTTCAGTCTGATAGTGGTCCTTCAGTCTGATAGTGGTCCTTCAGTCTGATAGTGGTCCTTCAGTCTGATAGTGGTCCTTCAGTCTGATAGTGGTCCTTCAGTCTGATAGTGGTCCTTCAGTCTGACAGTGGTCCTTCAGTCTGATAGTGGTCCTTCAGTCTGATAGTGGTCCTTCAGTCTGATAGTGGTCCTTCAGTCTGATAGTGGTCCTTCAGTCTGACAGTGGTCCTTCAGTCTGATAGTGGTCCTTCAGTCTGATAGTGGTCCTTCAGTCTGATAGTGGTCCTTCAGTCTGATAGTGGTCCTTCAGTCTGATAGTGGTCCTTCAGTCTGATAGTGGTCCTTCAGTCTGACAGTGGTCCTTCAGTCTGATAGTGGTCCTTCAGTCTGATAGTGGTCCTTCAGTCTGACAGTGGTCCTTCAGTCTCATAGTGGTCCTTCAGTCTGATAGTGGTCCTTCAGTCTGATGGAGGTCCTTCAGTCTGATGGAGGTCCTTCAGTCTGATAGTGGTCCTTCAGTCTGATAGTGGTCCTTCAGTCTGACAGTGGTCCTTCAGTCTGATAGTGGTCCTTCAGTCTGATAGTGGTCCTTCAGTCTGATAGTGGTCCTTCAGTCTGATGGAGGTCCTTCAGTCTGATGGAGGTCCTTCAGTCTGATAGTGGTCCTTCAGTCTGATAGTGGTCCTTCAGTCTGACAGTGGTCCTTCAGTCTGATAGTGGTCCTTCAGTCTGATAGTGGTCCTTCAGTCTGATAGTGGTCCTTCAGTCTGATAGTGGTCCTTCAGTCTGATAGTGGTCCTTCAGTCTGACAGTGGTCCTTCAGTCTCATAGTGGTCCTTCAGTCTGATAGTGGTACTTCAGTCTGATGGAGGTCCTTCAGTCTGATAGTGGTCCTTCAGTCTGACAGTGGTCCTTCAGTCTGATAGTGGTCCTTCAGTCTGATAGTGGTCCTTCAGTCTGATAGTGGTCCTTCAGTCTGACAGTGGTCCTTCAGTCTGATAGTGGTCCTTCAGTCTGATGGAGGTCCTTCAGTCTGATGGAGGTCCTTCAGTCTGATAGTGGTCCTTCACCGCTGCTGCATCCTCCTTTTCCTTCTCTATTTGGTGTGATTTGATTTGATTTGATGATGGCATCACGTGAGTTTCCTTTCTTCTGTTATTTGTCTTTATATGTGAACAACCCTACATCTCTCCCCCCCACATTTCCCAGGTATGTTTCTTGTTTGCTCTAAAGCTCAGGGTCAGGTATGACAGAGTCTAAGAGCTTCCTCCCAAAAACAGCATACAGTACATTGAATGAAGGTACACAGCTAGAATTGTGCTGCGTTTTTAAAGTGTGCATATTTTCAAATACATTATCTGTGTAACGGTGTACACAGATATAATGCTTCCACTTCCACTAATGCTTTAGTGATATGGCATACCAATCATGTGACCTCTGTGATGATCTTGAATGAACATCAAAAGTCTAGCAATAAACACTCCCCATAATACTGATGCACAACAGGAAGCAGAAAAGGCAGCTTTGTTAGCAGTAGAGATGTGTCTTGTGGACCTTTCTGGTGTTATTGACGTGTATACACCTATTGGTTTATTTTAACACATACTTAATGACAAGGTCTCCCTCGGGAAAGAAGTGTTCTGACCTCAATGGAAGGTTAAACAACGTGTGTGATATAGGACCAAACCAACCAATCAGCAGGCAGCAGCCCACAGTCTTACCTCCACCAGACCTTGTAGT
This sequence comes from Oncorhynchus masou masou, assembly GCF_036934945.1. Classification (NCBI taxonomy): domain Eukaryota; kingdom Metazoa; phylum Chordata; class Actinopteri; order Salmoniformes; family Salmonidae; genus Oncorhynchus; species Oncorhynchus masou. Next base: position 69,628,995 of record NC_088226.1, read on the forward strand.
ATGCGGACACAGATGACGCAGCGATAGTCCACGCGGGCAGCGGAGGGGATGAGCATGTTGAGGGTGGACGTAAGGAAGATGGCCAGTCCAAACACTCTGCGTACAAAGAGAAACAACGGAAATACTATTTGTAAATCAGCCAATCCCAATCCCATACATTAGCTGGCCCTAGCATATCAATTGAATGAATACTGTGCTGTAAACAAACGTGGACATAAAATACTGTACATGGACCGACATGGAATTATGTTCAACAAAATGGTTTCGTTATTATCATATTTCATGTACAGCTCAAATAATAATATTTTCTCTCTATGTGTTCTAACTATCATGCTGGACATTTAAAACATAAAATAATCTAGATATGAGAGAAAAGAAAGAACAAAAAAAAACTGTCGCATACGCAAAATAAAATGTGTTAATTTCAGTTGAAGCTTCGTTTTAAGGGTGAAATGACAAGGTGAGGACAGCCTGTCACAGCAGAAGGTGCTCAGATGGGACAGACTAGAGACGGTCCCTGCTGAATTACACTAAACCAGTAGAATATTTATCATCTCAATCCTGTCTCAATGTGGATAGGAATATAATACAATGCATGTATATTTTAGTCATTTAGCAGACACTCTTATCCAGGGCGATTTATAGAACAGAATATCGCCTATTTCATTATTTTGCATGGTTGTGTATATAGCCTATAATATTGTCTAATGAAATGTGAAAATTTTATTTTAAAGCAACAATTGGGAAATAAAAATGATAGGCCTATTTGTTCATTTTTTTTATCTCGTCCTATCTGTGAACACTTGAGCGCACATAACATGTCTGGCATTACTACTGCCCGTTGCCATGCCTCCCACCGAGTAAAAAAAAAAAAAAGATTCGACACGGTAGTCCCGCGGGAGCTCATTATCACGAGGAGGCACGAGAAGGCACGCCTCGCAGCCGGTAATAGAATCCCCAATATCTGACGCGAGGTCAGAGTCCTCCTCCGTGATACCAGCTAAATCCACCCGTCTGACACACATCTGGCTTTAACAAGTGTCTGCTTTAAACTGAAACGGGTGTTACTCTGGTTATACATCTCACAGGTAGATGTCAACGGAAAAAGTACAAGAACAGAACAGAACAAAACTGTGGTGAAGTTTCACCGCAGTTAGACTAGAACAGAAAGTATATAGAATAGAATAGAATAGAATAGAATAGAACGTATATAGAATAGAACATAACGTGTATAGAATAGAACGTATATAGAATAGAACAGAACGTATATAGAATAGAACATAACGTATATAGAATAGAACAGAAAGTATATAGAATAGAACAGAACGTATATAGAATAGAACAGAACGTATATAGAATAGAACAGAACGTATATAGAATAGAACAGAACGTATATAGAATACAACAGCACGTATATAGAATAGAACAGAACGTATATAGAATAGAACAGAACGTATATAGATTAGAACAGAAAGTATATAGAATAGAACAGAAAGGAATATAATATAATATATTAACTGTATTAGGCCTAATTTATTTTTTCCCAAAAGAAACTTCAGTATAGATACATGTTATACTATTTAATATGTTTTTCTGATGACATTTACCTGTTTGCTGCTAGTCGTGAGCATATCCACCCTCCGGGTATTTGTGTGACGATGTAACCCCAGAAGAATGAACCGTGGATCATCCCCACCGTCTCTGGATCCCAGTTGAACTTCGCTTTCTTCCCAAAACCAAACAATAACACACAGAAACACCAGATGAGTTATTGTCAGCTCGGGGATTTGAACTTGCAACAGTTACTAGCCCAACGCTCTAACCACTAGGCTACCCTGCCGCCCCAAAATGTGCATAACAATGTCCTGATTGTTCTCTATTTTTTTCATAAACATTATCAAGTAAAATTGTGTGAACGGAATAGAGTAATACTGTAATACAGGCTTTGGATTCTTAAAGGGGCATTCCAACAATAAATGTTGCTTGGGCCAACATAAAGGGATGGGGAAAAGGATCAAAGTTGGAATTCCAACTCTATTAATTCGCTAATTTAAGTTTGCAGACTTTATTCCTATGATAAAAGTCGTGATGACTGCAGGGTTTATGTGGGCTATGGTGTCTGTTTGTTGGATGACTCATTCAATTGAAATCGTGCCTTTGCTATCTCAGATGCAGAAGAAGAGGGGGCGGGGACTGGGTCATATCGTTCCCATTCCTATTGGCAACCAATTCACTGCCTATATAGTGCCCTGCTTTTGACCAAGTCCCATAGGGAATAGTGCTCCATTTGAGGGCCCCTTGGGTTCTGGTAAAACCAGTTCACTGTGTATGGAATAGGGTGTCATTTGCGACGTTAAAAAATATGATAGGCACCTCTGTGATGATGATCTTGCCGTCCTTGTGTATAGTACTGTTATTGACCATGCCCACGATAGCCACGCCCAGGTTACACCGGATTCCGAAGGAGATGCAGAATCCGAGGCCGCTCATGATGGCGATGATGTAACGGCGCGGGAGGCCGAAGCACGTGCAGTCACATAAAGGCGGTTTCTTCTCCTGCTGCTCGGAGGGCCGGCCGTCCTCCGTTAACTCGATCACCTCACCTGTCTTCTGACGTTTCTCCACCACCCTTTTAGACCAAACAGGAACCCGTAGGACTATTAATAACATCCTGTATTTCCTTTAAAAAAAACATTTGGCTATTCTTGTAATTATCAGGCTTATTTAAAAGTTATATGGCAAACACATTGGCTTTTAAATTGAATAGGCCTTTAAGCTAAGCTAATTAACACCAGATAGATGGCTACGGCGAGATAGTGGAGACATTTCGTTGTATTATAAGGTAAAGAATAATGATATATCCACTTATTTTGAATGTTTTGAAGGAAATTTTTGAAGATCATTCGGATTGGTGTGAAAAAAAAGTGTTTATTCTCTAAATTAGACCGAATCACCATCTGTTTGTCTATTTTAGTATTATTATTATTATTATTATTATTTAAATATATATTTTTTACTCGTTCTTCAAATATTGAAACATAATTTAAAATTGCATGGAAATTTGTAGTAATTTTATCCTGAAGGGCAAATCAAGAGTTGAGTGCTGATGTTATTTGTGAAACTATGACATTTGACCGTTCCATGTTCCGTTCAGTGTTTTAAATTCCACCTGTTCTAAAAAACGACAGCTTGGCTAAATTAATGCAATACAAGGACCTTCGTACCGCATTGCAGCAGTACACAGACAGCACGGAACTTACATGTATGGTACATATAGACTGTCTGTGTCGGTATACTGAGAGCTCAATAAGATAACCAATTAAATGTATTAAGATCGAGTTTTGCATTTTTTTAGATTAAAATGTAAGATGTATCATAACAAATGATGGGCTACTAAATTCGATAGATGTGATAAGATAAGATTGCATAGGAAAACCAAAGTCTTCTGCCAACATTGTATTGTGTGATGTATCACGACATTACTATTCAGTGGAATGGTTAACACCTCCAACCACAGGGAATAGAAACACTATAATGAATAAACCATGTAAGAAAAAAAATAGCTGTTTCAAAAATAGATTGCTAATAAAAAGGAATGTAAAAACATTTTTATTAGCTCTTACCATTGAATATGTGTTTTACAATTTTTGTTTGCAATCAATCTTCAATCTTTATAGTGAAAAGCACATTATTTTCAGTCACGAAAAACGAAATTAATTAGCCTAAATAATGCTTTTGGAAAGTCACGTGTTTCAATCCTGACAATTTAGAATGATCGTGTTTTTCTATCATTTTTAAATTATTCGATCAAAACCCTGAATTTAGAAAAAACAAGAAATGTGATCCCCATGGTAGCCTATATATATCGAGTATTTTCCTTTAAAAATCCATTCCTTGATTTTCCAATGCAGTGTCGCATTTTACACGACCACAAAGAAAGACAGTTGATATTTAACAGATCGATCTTGGTTAATACTGATGAATATATAATGTAACAGATATCCCCGACCCCTTGTGTCACGACGCGTTCTGATGCATTAATTATTTAAAACACAACCCTCACTCTCCCGGGAAATAACTGATCCTTAAATATTCGACCACTCTGATATTATTGTGCATTTCCACTTCCTGTCTTGTTGATAATTAATCTAAAAATATGTGGGGGTTTTTTCTCTTTTGAATTTAGTCCAGAATCACAGCAACCAATTTGCAAGTGAGATTTATTTTCTCATGGGGTTTTGGTGCAAGTGAGATTTTATTTCTCATGGGGTTTGGGTGTTAGTGAGATTTTTTCTTCTCATTGCCTGGATGAGACAGGAAGCAATTCACACCTGCATTACATATGGATATAAATTTAACATTTAAATTCCCTATTTACGCTTCTCTTTTTTTTTACCGTAATCGGAGGTGAAAAGCAGACAGAGAGAAGGGGGAAGGGTTCGAGCTACTTATTTTACCTGTACAGATGGCCGAAGGTCTTTCCAGCCAATTTCTTCAGCCCTTCTTTACTGGGCGGGAAAGCCCGATGCTTAACGGGTTCGGGATCGGATTCCATGATTCCAAATTCTTCTTGATTTCTGCTCAATTTCTTTTATATTACGATAAATAATTCAAATATGGAATATTGCTAAACATATTCGGTAAAATGTGAATCCGAATTATGTGCCTCTTTCTCGGAAGAAAATCAGGATTCAGACATCCAATGTCAGGTGTATTGAATGAGCTGAGAAAAACCCCGATTATATTGCAGAATTAGGCGACCAATCTGATATGGTATGGGTTCACAGTCACAAAACAGTCTGATAAATCTTCCTTTGCCTTATGCAATGTACATCCATTCAGTGCCATCTTGTAGGCTACAGATCCCAGTCAATTGCTAAAATAAAAAATGTAAAAATCACCCTCTTGATAACGTTTGAAATGTGTCCACGATATGATAAGATTATGAGAGAAACAACGTCAATGATTATGCGGAAAAGTCTAAATTGTATGGCTATTTTACAGTGGAAGAAGCTCCACTCTCCCTTATCTTTCGTGACGACCGACAGTGAGGCAGGTAGCGGTTTGGAGAACGTTCAGCACAACGGAGAGCGAACGGCTGCGCGCGCCCAGTCAGCTGTGTAGTGTACCTGTCGACAGCTCCGCTCCGTGGCGCGCGATACACAACACATGCGCACACTCTTCTCTCTTTACCAGGGGTGTGTTCATATTGGCAAGGTTGATTTACATTCAGTGTACACACTTCGTGACTAAAACATGAGAATTGTTTAGGCTGGTTGCATCACTGCCTGGTATGGCAACTGCTCGGCCTCCGACCGCAAGGCACTACAGATGGTAGTGCGTACGACCCAGTACATCACCGGGGCCAAGCTTCCTGCCATCCAGGAACTCTATACCAGGCAGTGTTAGAGGAAGGTCCTGAAAATGGTCAAAGACTCCAGGAGCCACCCTAGTCATAGACTGTACGTCAAGCAGTACCGGAGCGCCAAGTCTAGATCCAAGAGGCTTCTAAAGCAGCTTCTACCCCCAAGCCATAAGACTCCTGAACAGCTATTCAAATGGCTACCCAGACTATTTGCATTGCCCCCCCCCCCTCCATTTAACTGATGCTACTCTCTGTTATTATCTATGCATAGTCACTTTAATAACTCTACCTACATGTACATATTACCTCAATTACCTCGACACCGGTGCCCCCAGCGCATTGACTCTGTACCGGTATCACCTGCATATAGCTCTGCCATTGTTATGTTACTGCTGCTCTTTAATTATTTGTCATTGTTATCTCTTAATTATTTTAAAATAATTAGCTCTTATTTTCTTAAAACTGCATTGTTGGTTAAGGGCTTGTAAGTAAGCATTTGTTGTATTCTGCACATGTGACAAATTACATTTGATTTGAAATCAAAAACGTTTGTCCTCAGTTTAGAGCCTCTGTCGACCCTAGTCAACTTTTTTTATGCCTTTCTTTCTCTCCATCTCTGGCGGTTAACAGTTATATTTCAATGGGCCCTTCCATGGCTCTAGGGGCCTCTAGGGGTACTATGGTAACCAGATTACGATATGAATCAAGTCCTATCGGGTAGAGATCATCAACTAGATTCTGCCGCGGGACGATTTTTCCTTGAGCGGATGGTCAGGTGGCCGGAACAATGTACAAATAATAATGCAAATTGACCACAAGAAGCCCAAACAGATATCATATTTTACTAAAACACAAACATTTCAAACCCTGCTTACATTTGCATACGATCACATAAACATAACAAGATTCAACAACTGAGACATAAACTGAACAAGTTCCACAGACATGTGACTAACAGAAATTGAATAATGTGTCCCTGAACAAAGGGGGGGAGGTCAAAATCAAAAGTAACAGTCAGTATCTTGTGTGGCCACCAGCTGCATTATGTACTGCAGTGCATCTCCTCCTCATGGACTGCACCAGATTTGCCAGTTCTTTTTGTGAGATGTTACCCCACTCTTCCACCAAGGGACCTGCAGGTTCCCAGACATTTCTGGGGGGAATGGCCCTAGCCCTCACCCTCCGATCCAACAGGTCCCAGACATGCTCAATGGGATTGAGATCCGGGCTCTTCGCTGGCCATGGCAGAACACTGACATTGCTGTCTTGCAGGAAATCACGCACAGAACGAGCAGTATGGCTGGTGGCATTGTCATGCTGGAGGGTCACATCAGGATGAGCCTGCAGGAAGGGTACCACATGAAGGAGGAGAATGTCTCCCTGTAACGCACAGCGTTGAGATTGCATGCAATGACAACAAGCTCAGTCCACCGACCCTCCACCTGCAAATTGATCCCGCTCCAGAGTACAGGCCTCGGTGTAACGCTCATTCATTCAATGATAAACGCAAATCCGACCATCACCCCTGGTGAGACAAAACCGCGACTTATCAGTGAAGAGCACCTTTTGACAGTCCTGTCTGGTCCAGCGACGGTGGGTTTGTGCCCATAGGCAGCGTTGTTGCCAGTGATGTCTGGTGAGGACCTGCCTTACAACAGGCCTACAAGCCCTCAGTCCAGCCTCTCTCAGCTTTTTGCAGACAGTCTGAGCACTGATAGTCTGGTTACTCTAATGAACATATCATCTGCAGCAAAGGTAACTCTGGGTCTTCCTTTCCTGTGGCGGTCCTCATGAGAGACAGTTAACTCTAATGAACTTATCCTCTGCAGCAGAGGTAACTCTGGGTCTTCCTTTCCTGTGGCGGTCCTCATGAGAGACAGTTTCATCATATGGTTTTTGCACTTGAACATACTCTCAAAGTTCTTGAAATGTTCCGTAATGACTGACCTTCATGTCTTAAAGTAATGGTGGACTGTTGTGTCTCTTTGCTTATTTGAGCTGTTCTTGCCATAATATGGACTTGGTCTTTTACCAAATAGGCCTATCTACTTTATACCACCCCAACCGTGTCACAACACAACTGATTGGCTCAAACGCATTAAGGAAAGAAATTCCACAAATTAACTTATAACAAGGTACACCTGTTAATTGAAATGCATTCCAGGTAACTACCTCATGAAGCTGGTTGAGAGAATGCCAAGAGTGTGCAAAGCTGTCATCAAGGCAAAAGGTGGCTACTTTGAAGAATCTCAAATATAAAATCTATTTTGATTTGTTTAACACTTTTTTTGGGGTACTACATGATTCCATATGTGCTATTTCAGAGTTCTGATGTCTTCACTACTATTATTCTGGAATGAGTAAGTGTGTCCAAACTTTGACTGGTACTGTACATGTTTTAAAAATACATATTTCAATACATTTTCACTACAGACAACTGTAGTGAAAATGTATTGAAAAATATGTACATCAGAAACAAAGTTTACACAAATATACTGCTTGTATTCAACTACACTGAGGGTCCTAAAAAGTAGAGGGAGCTTATGCCCAGTCCTATGAGCTGAGGAGAAAGACCACTAAAGCACAGGCATGATCTCGCTCCAGGTCGTCTTTATTGCAGTCACGCTGTTCATCTCTAGAAAGACTTCTCCAGGCATTGCTTTATTTGATTTTTATTTAACCAGGTAGGCTAGTTGAGAACACATTTATTTAACCAGGTAGGCTAGTTGAGAACACCTTTATTTAACCAGGTAGGCTAGTTGAGAACACCTTTATTTAACCAATGAGGCTAGTTGAGAACACCTTTATTTAACCAGGTAGGCTAGTTGAGAACACCTTTATTTAACCAGGTAGGCTAGTTGAGAACACCTTTATTTAACCAGCTAGGCTAGTTGAGAACACCTTTATTTAACCAGGTAGGCTAGTTGAGAACACCTTTATTTAACCAGGTCGGCTAGTTGAGAACACCTTTATTTAACCAGGTAGGCTAGTTGAGAACACCTTTATTTAACCAGGTAGGCTAGTTGGGAACACCTTTATTTAACCAGGTAGGCCAGTTGAGAACTGATAAAGCATAGTAGTTTGAACAGACAACAACACAGAGTTACACATGGAATAAACAATAAACAAGTCAATAACACAGTAGAAAAAATGGAAAAAAAGAGAGTCTATATACATTGTGTGCAAAAGGCATGAGGAGGGAGGCAAATAATTACAATTCAGCAGATTAACACTGGAGTGATAAATGACCAGATGGTCATGTGCAGGTAGAAATACTGGTGTGCAAAAGAGCAGAAAAGTAAATAAATAAATACAGTATCGGGAAGAGGTAGGTAAATTGGGTGGGCTATTTACCGATGGACTATGTACAGCTGCAGCAATCAGCAATCTTTGCAATTCGTTCCTGTCACAGGCAGCAGAGAACTGGAAGGAAAGGCGGCCAAATGAGGTGTTGGCTTTAGGGATGATCAGTGAGATACACCTGCTGGAGCGTGTGCTACGGGTGGGTGTTGCCATCGTGACCAGTGAACTGAGATAAGGCGGAGCTTTACCTAGCATGGACTTGTAGATGACCTGGAGCCAGTGGGTCTGGTGACGAATATGTAGCAAGGGCCAGCCGACTAGAGCATACAGGTCGCAGTGGTGGGTGGTATAAGGTGCTTTAGTAACAAAACGGATGGCACTGTGATAAACTGCATCCAGTTTGCTGAGTAGAGTATTGGAAGCTATTTTGTAGACGACATCGCCGAAGTCGAGGATCGGTAGGATAGTCAGTTTTACCAGGGTAAGTTTGGCGACGTGAGTGAAGGAGGCTTTGTTGCAGAATAGAAAGCCGACTCTAGATTTGATTTTAGATTGGAGATGTTTGATATGAGTCTGGAAGGAGAGTTTACAGTCTAGCCAAACACCTAGGTACTTATAGGTGTACACATATTTTAGGTCGGAACCATCCAGGGTGGTGATGCAAGTCAGGTGTGCGGGTGCAGGCAGCGAACGGTTGAAAAGCATGCATTTGGTTTGACTAGCGTTTAAGAGCAGTTGGAGGCCTTGGAAGGAGTGTTGTATGGCGTTGAAGCTTGTTTGGAGGTTAGATAGCACAATACCTAGGACCACCTGTACGCATTGACTAAGTTACATATACAGTTTCTCCTGAACCCCATAAAACTACTTTCCTGGGTGAGGAACAACCTAACATCAAGTTGTACAATCCCATTTTAATGATTAAGGCCTTTTCTGCACAATGATTCTAAGACTCAAATCTATTGGTAGTTGTTTGGCAATTTATTCACTTTACAATTCAGGCATAATTACAGTCCAACAGTGAAAACTATCGAGCATACATGAGCAGTGTATCACAATTAAAATGATAGAAAAAGCCAAACAAATTAAAAACACCCAATTTTTCTAAATCAAGATCCAACATCAATATTATTATTATATATATATATATATATATATATATATATATATTATTTTTTTTGTGCAGATTTATGCAATAAAATACATTACCAATAAAACATACAGAAAAGGACAAAAACAGATATTCAAGAGGGAAAAACATAGGAAATTAATAAAAGAGATACTTTTAGGACACAAAAAAAAAAAGAGTCTACAGGTGATATTTTGAGGCACGAACAAGCATTAGTTTCATAGAGCCCACAGCATTGGAAAGAACATTTGATCAGTCAAATGTAGGCTATTGGTGTTTTACACGTCACTTGATATTGTAAACCCATTTGGGTTTTATTTTCGTACCAAACATTCTATATTAGGATGTTCAGCCTGAGATTGAGGTATAGCCAGCTATAATAAAGAAAACAATTACTTCTTAAGTTGATATTACCTTACATAGGTAGTACATTTATACCTTTGGAAACATATCCTTCATGCAATAAAAAAAACGAAACAATTTATTCACTGATTGTACATGCTTCAACAGGTTTTCTTATTCTCCTTCTTTTTAGACTCTAGATTCAAGTCCAAACATGTATAATTATGTGCGATTAAAAAGGTGGGATCCATTTGAAATGTATTTCATTGAATTATATCTCTTCAACATCTACAGGTTGTTCCTGTTAGATAAACATTAAAGGGCTCGATTCAATCTGTAGCACTGGAGATCTGTGGTATATAATATAATATAATAGTATAATATATATATAACTGAAATGTGAAAGTCATTTGAGCCAAACATACAGTATGCAGCGTTCACCGGGAATAATCTGTTTGTACTGTCTCGTCAACTGCATTGGAGTCACACAGCAGAAACAGATCAGCAATCAGCTAGTGTCATTTATTTAAGTGCTTTGTGCAACAACAAAAACAACCTATAAAATAATGTTCATCTTTCTTTTTCATCACGAACATAAAACCAGAAAATATAACCAGTTGTGATGAAAGGCTAAATGCTGTGTTTTGGATGGATGGATAGAGTGAGAGAGACAGAGAGAGATGTGTTTTGGATGGATAGAGTGAGAGAGACAGACAGAGTGAGAGCAATGTGTTTTGGATGGAAGGAGAAAGAGAGAGACAGACAGAGAGAGCGAGAGAGACATAGAGAGCAATGTGTTTTGGATGGAAGGAGAGAGAGAGCGAGAGAGGTATGGTGATATGAGGAACATGACTAGCCCCAGTAGGTGAGGACAAGCTAAGCTTTCAGTAGTGATAATGAGTGGGTAAACAAAGGCACAATAAAAATAGATTATTCTCCTCTCTTTCATCTATCTATCTATCTATCTATCTATCTATCTATCTATCTCTCTCTCTCTCTCTCTCTCTCTCTCTCTCTCTCTCTCTCTCTCTCTATCTATCTATCTATCTATCTATCTATCTATCTATCTATCTATCTATCTATCTATCTATCTATCTATCTATCTATCTATCTATCTATCTATCTATCTCTCTCTCTCTCTCATCTTTAAAGAACAGAACACACCCACAGTCAACAGTAAACACCAGCTGCTACTGCCCACTCTCCTCTCCTGCCCAAATCCTGACTTCTGAAATCAGGAAATGATTGCTGAGGCCAAGTATCAGATGATACGTGAAAAAAGTTATGCTTTTCCCATATCATCTGATACTTGGACCTTGGACAGAAGCTCAGTTGGCAAGTTGCAGAAGATTAGTAAATACGTTTAAACGTTCAACTGACATTACTTCAAAATTTAACAAACTGTAGCCTCTTTACTCATTTAACAATGAATTTGTAAAAAAAATATTAAGGCATTTTGTCTTTGGTTGCTTATAGTATCAAAAAGTGGCTGTTCCACTGGATGTCATAAGGTGAATTCACCAATTTGTAAGTCGCTCTGGATAAGAGCGTCTGCCAAATGACTTAAATGTAAATGTAAATGCAAAATGAACACAAGTGATTGCGTTTGGTGTGATAGGCTGAGAGCTAGCTAAAGCTGCCTTGCGTTAACACAATGTTTGTACAGCATTGTTATTGTGAATGGACATAACGATTTACAGGGAATGTTACTTTTTAAAGAAACGAGTTACGTTATAACGTTACTTGCATTTAAAGAACGGAAAGTCACTTTTGCGTTTCCAAAAACAACCATCTGAAGAGAACGAGTACGTGTTGGTCATTCCTTCTTATGCCCAGTAGAGGGCGCACACCACCTTTGAATGGCCTAATGTCCGTAGCCTAACTCAAGTAATATTGACAAGACGCAATATCTCATTTACAATTACACATCAGTAAATACCTATATAAAACCAACTGGTCTCAGTAAAAGGTCAGCTCAGGCTACCAATCTGTTATTACACACAGAAACGAACTGGATTTTTATTTAACTATACGATCCCATTGTGTAATTCTAGTGCCATTTCCTGTATAATTAACAGTGAAGACGGAGCAGGATAAATGTCCACTCTTATCTACTGAGCCTAACTTGATCACCTTGCTACGCGGTTTGTTTTTATTACAAGAAAATAAATTAGAAATATCCTGGAGGCGTGTGAATCCCGCAAAGCGCCTTCAGTCAAGATTCGAGGGGTAACATCTGTCATTTTCTTTTACCAGTTCAAACGAATGTAAATACTTCCACAATAAAGGCTGTTGTCTTTGCCATCTCGCTAGCTAACTACCAGCTAACAAAGAAAAGGAGAAATAATATTGTAAAATTACTTATTTGAAAAAGTAACTAAGTAACGGACTACTTACATTTAAAAAACGAACGCGTTAGTTTACTCGTTACCACAAGAAAATGATTCTGAGTACTCTAGCGCATTATTTTGTAATGCTTTACCGCCCCAACACCGTTGCCATGCAAGCAGTCATGTTTCCCAGCTCCCTGCTTCCCTCTTGTTGTCAGTCAGAAGGACTCTATTGCTGTAGTCTGCATCTAGTAGGCTGCATTTACACAGCCAACACAATTCTGATCTTTTTTTGTTCTTCCACTCATTGGCCTTTTGACCAATTAGATCAGTTCTGAAAAAAAATCTTATGTGATAAGATCTGATGTGATTGGTCAAAACACCAATTAGTGTAAAAAAAGAAAGAAAAAATAAGAAGATCAGAATTGAGCTGCCTGTGTAAACGTAGCCTTAGTATGTTAGTGTGGATGGAAGTGAATGGTTGTTGATTGAAGATGAGATCTGAAATCCCATAGACCACACATGGACAGATCGGGCACTGCTTTAAACATGTCACACTAAATGTAGTATCGTCTTGTATTTAATGATGATGATGATGATGATGATGATGATGATGAATGTGATTTATACAGCACCTTTCTACCAACAGAGGTAATCAAAGTGCTATTTCTGTGAGGTTTTCCCTCTATACCCCACCAGCAGACAGAGCCCTGACAGATCTCCCACCATTCAGGGTAGTTTATAGAGAATCTCCTTAAAACCAGCCCAGGCCCCAGCCCAATCTGAACAGGGTCTTGTTCATGAGGCACCAAACGGAACAAAACAGACTCAAAATTGGGAATTGTCCTATCTCGGACATGTCCAATAACAAAAACACTAATTATAAATTTCCTGTTGAAAAATGTTTTAAAAAGTTTTCCGTCGTGTGCCCTAATGAACACGAGCCAAAATCAAACGAGTGGGCGGAGGGCGAGGACGGGTGCTAGAGACACTCGGATAGCACTTCGCGCCGGGTTATGTCCACGGGATTGGAGGAGCAGTCATCGTTCCTGTGGCTTAGCTGGATCTTCAGGTTCTCCACCTGAGGTTATAGAAACAAAGACCCAGATAAACACTGGATGAATGAATCCGTTTTAAATGATGTGTTTTGAATGATGTGTTTTAAATGATGTGTTTGGAATGATGTGTTCTGAATGTGTGTGTTCTGAATGTGTGTGTTTCTATTATATCGGCTACCTGGTTAAATAAATGAAATGAAATAAATACAGGTGTTATTAAGTGCATGTTGAATGTTTCATGAGGATAAATACCTCGTAGTTATGCAGGTACTCCTGGATGAGGTAGCGTTCCCGTTTGACCCTGGCCTTCACCTCCGCGGGAACGTCAGGAATCATCCATGCCACAAAGAACTTCACCATGAACACCACGTGCTGAGAGACGAGAGAAGACCCATCAACCAATCAAATAACTAGGAAGTGAAGAGATGGAACCCAAACCTAACCCCTGGCTCACACTGGAAATACAGTAACAAGCCAAACGTAACCCCTGGCTCACACTGGAAATACAGTAACAAGCCAAACGTAACCCCTGGCTCACACTGGAAATACAGTAACAAGCCAAACGTAACCCCTGACCTCACACTGGAAATACAGTAACAAGCCAAACGTAACCCCTGGCTCACACTGGAAATACAGTAACAACCCAAACGTAACCCCTGGCTCACACTGGAAATACAGTAACAAGCCAAACGTAACCCCTGGCTCACACTGGAAATACAGTAACAAGCCAAACGTAACCCCTGGCTCACACTGGAAATACAGTAACAACCCAAACGTAACCTCTGACCTCACACTGGAAATAGAGTAACAAGCCAAACGTAACCTCTGACCTCACACTGGAAATACAGTAACAACCCAAACGTAACCTCTGACCTCACACTGGAAATACAGTAACAACCCAAACATAACCCCTGACCTCACACTGGAAATACAGTAACAACCCAAACGTAACCTCTGACCTCACA
>NC_088226.1:69648483-69700983 GCF_036934945.1 Oncorhynchus masou masou
AGCCTAGTGGTTAGGGCGGCAGGTAGCCTAGTGGTTAGGGCGGCAGGTAGCCTAGTGGTTAGGGCGGCAGGTAGTCTAGTGGTTAGAGCGGCAGGTAGCCTAGTGGTTAGAGCGGCAGGTAGCCTAGTGGTTAGGGCGGCAGGTAGCCTAGTGGTTAGAGCGGCAGGTAGTCTAGTGGTTAGGGCGGCAGGTAGCCTAGTGGTTAGAGCAGCAGGTAGCCTAGTGCTCTCTACTGTACTCTACTGTACTGTATTCCACCTATTGTACTCTACCTACTCTACTCTCTACTGTACTCTACCTACTCTACTCTCTACTGTACCTACTCTACTCTACTGTACTCTACCTACTCTACTCTCTACTGTACTGTACTCTACACTGTACTCTACCTACTCTACTCTCTACTGTACTCTACTCTCTACTGTACTCTACTCTACTGTACTCTACTGTACTCTACCTACTCTACTCTCTACTGTACCTACTCTACTCTCTACTGTACTCTACTCTCTACTGTACTCTACTCTCTACTGTACTCTACACTGTACTCTACCTACTCTACTCTCTACTGTACTCTACCTACTCTACTCTCTACTGTACTCTACTCTCTACTCTACTGTACTCTACCTACTCTACTCTACTGTACTCTACCTACTCTACTCTCTACTGTACCTACTCTACTCTACCTACTCTACTCTCTACTGTACTGTACTCTACACTGTACTCTACCTACTCTACTCTCTACTGTACTCTACTCTCTACTGTACTCTACTCTACTGTACTCTACTGTACTCTACTGTACTCTACCTACTCTACTCTCTACTGTACCTACTCTACTCTACTGTACTCTACCTACTCTACTCTCTACTGTACTGTACTCTACACTGTACTCTACCTACTCTACTCTCTACTGTACTTTACTCTACTGTACTCTACACTGTACTCTACCTACTCTACTCTCTACTGTACTCTACTCTACTGTGCTCTACACTGTACTCTACCTACTCTACTCTCTACTGTACTCTACACTGTACTCTACTCTACCTACTCTACTCTCTACTGTACTCTACCTACTCTACTCTCTACTGTACTCTACTCTACTGTACTCTACTCTACTGTACTCTACTCTACTGTACTCTACCTACTCTACTCTCTACTGTACTCTACTCTACTGTACTCTACCTACTCTACTCTCTACTGTACTCTACCTACTCTACACTGTACTGTACTCTACTGTACTCTACCTACTGTACTGTACTCTACTGTACTCTAGTGTACTCTCCTACACTCTACTCTATACTCTACACTCTATTTTACTCTACTCCACACTCTACTGTACTCTACTCTACTGTACTCTAGTGTACTCTCCTACACTCTACTCTATACTCTACACTCTATTTTACTCTACTCTACTCTACTGTACTCTACTCTTCTGTACTCTACTGTACTTTAGGACAGCCACACTCACGTTGGTGACGACTGAGAAAACGGCAACTCCGTTCAGTATTTCCTGCCAGGCTCCGATGCTGTGGGCTTTGGCCGCCACGGGCCGGCGGAACTGGGTGGTGAACTTCCAGGCGTCCACTCTAACTTCTATAATGTTGTTCAACAGCGCCAGCAGGGGGGCCAGAGGGAAGGAGGCCACGAACAGAGTGATGAAACCAAACTGGATCACTGTGTTGGACAGGGGAGGAGATATGATGGTGAGATGCAGGGACACGGGTGTCCTCTGAAGGAGAGCAGGATATCTTGCAATGAGTATTAGATTTCTTTAGAAGGTATGGCTGTTTCTCAATTCATGTTTCTATATTTTATTTGAGGGTAACGCTGTTTCTCAATTCATGTTTCTATATTTTATTAGAGGGTAAGGCTGTTTCTCAATTCATGTTTTTATATTTTATTAGAGGGTAAGGCTGTTTCTCAATTCATGTTTCTATATTTTATTAGAGGGTAAGGCTGTTTCTCAATTCATGTTTTTATATTTTATTAGAGGGTAAGGTTGTTTCTCAATTCATGTTTCTATATTTTATTAGAGGGTAAGGCTATTTCTCAATTCATCTTTCCTCGATTTCTTGCACCCACTACAGTTTTCAAAACGCAAAGGGAGAAGATACAACGTCCCTCACTCAGATCACCTCCTCCAAAACATTTTAATAAGGAGGTGAAGAGAGAAGATATGAGGAATCAATGAAAGACTAATTGAGGATGCGCCTACAGTGCATTCGGAAAGATTTCAGACCCCTTGACTTTTTCCACATTTTGTTATGTTACAGCCTTATTCTAAAATGGATTCAATAGTTTTTTGGCTGTGTGCTTAAGGTTGGTGTCCTGTTGGAAGGTTAACCTCTACCCAAGTCTGAGGTCCTGAGCAAGTTTTCATCAAGGATCTCTCTGTACTCCATTCATCTTTACTTCGACCCCCACAGCATGATGCTGCTGCCACCACCATGCTTCACCGTAGGGATTGTACCAGCTTTCCTCCAGACGTGACACTTGGACTGGAGATGGGGCCGGAGGGGACGGCTGCTGTCTTAACGGCTCTTAACCAATCATGCTATTTTGTTTGTTTTTTCGCGTTGTTCGTAACTTGTTTTGTACATAATGTTGCTGCAACCGTCTCTTATGACCAAAAAGAGTTTCTGGACATCAGAACTGGGATTATTCACCTCAAATTGGACGAGGAGCTCTTCTTCAATGAGTCGGACGCGAGGGATATTCTACAGACACCCGATCAGGCCCAGATCCCCGTGATTCGCTGGAAAAGGAAACGTAGGTTTCGCGGAAAGAGATCAGGATGCCTTGTGAGGATCAGGTGATGAGTGGCTAATCTGCCCTTGCCTTTCGTCCTGTTAGCCAACGTTCAATCGCTGGAAAATAAATGGGACGAACTGAAAGCACGTATATCCTACCAATGGGACGTTAAAAACTGTAATATCTTATGTTTCACCGAGTCGTGGCTGAACTACGACATTAAGAACATACAGCTGGCAGGTTATACACTCTATCGGCAGGATGGAACAGCAGCCTCTGGTAAGACACGGGGCGGGGGCCTATGCATATATGTAAACAACAGCTGGTGCACGATATCTAAGGAAGTCTCAAGGTTTTGCCCGCCTGAGGTAGAGTATCTCATGATAAGCTGTAGACCACACTATCTACCTAGGGAGTTGTCATCTGTATTTTTTGTAACCGTCTACATACCACCACAGACCGCGGTCTAAACCGCACTCAATGAGCTGTATACACCATAAGCAAACAGGAAAACGCTCTCCCTGTCTGACTGAGTCTGTAATACCAACATGTTTCAAACTAGACCACCATAGTCCCTGTTGCCAAGAATACGAAGGTAACCTGCCTAAATGACTAGCGACCCTTAACACTCACTTCTGTAGCCATGAAGTGCTTTGAAAGGCTGGTCATGGCTAACATAAACACCATTATCCCAGAAACCC
Source organism: Oncorhynchus masou masou (assembly GCF_036934945.1). Taxonomy (NCBI): domain Eukaryota; kingdom Metazoa; phylum Chordata; class Actinopteri; order Salmoniformes; family Salmonidae; genus Oncorhynchus; species Oncorhynchus masou. The sequence goes on from NC_088226.1 coordinate 69,651,930, forward strand.
ACTCCAATTTGCACACCGCACCAACAGATCCACAGATGATGTAATCTGTATATCACTCCACACTGTTCTTTCACACCTGGACAGAAGAAACACCAAAACCACCGTTCAAACGTTTGATGTCACTTAGAAGTGTCCTTGTTTTTGAAAGAAAAGCACATATCTTTTTGTCCATTAAAATTAACATCAAATGGATCAGAAATACAGTGTAGACATTGTTAATGTTGTAAATGACTATTGTAGCTGGAAACGGCTGATTATTTAAATGGAATATCTACATAGGCGTACAGAGGTCCATTATCAGCAACCATCACTCCTGTGTTCCAATGGCACGTTGTGTTAGCTAATCCAAGTTTATCATTTTAAAAAGGCTAATTGATCATTAGAAAACCCTTTTGGAATTATGTTAGCACAGCTGAAAACTGTTGATCTGATTAAAGAAGCAATAAAACTGGCCTTCTTTAGAGTAGTTGAGTATCTGGAGCATCAGTATTTGTGGGTTCGATTACAGGCTCAAAATGGCCAGAAACAATTAACTTTCTTTTGAAACTCGTCAGTCTATTCTTGTTCAATATGATGTTATTTTAATGGACAAAAAAGTTGCTTTTCTTTCAAAAACAAGGACATTTATATGTGACCCCAAACGGTAATGTATGTGAGAATGCTATTCATTGACTACAGCTCAGCGTTCAACACCATAGTGCCCTCAAAGCTCATCACTAAGCTAAGGACCCTGGGACTAAACACCTCCCTCTGCAACTGGATTCTGGACTTCCTGACGGGCCGCCCCCAGGTGGTAATGGTGGGTAACAACACATCCGCCACGCTGATCCTCAACACGGGGGCCCCTCAGGGGTGTGTGCTCAGTCCCCTCCTGTACTCCCTGTTCACTCATGACTGCACGGCAAGGCAAGGCTCGACTCTAACACCATCATTAAGATTGCTGATGACACAACAGTGGTAGGCCTGATCACAATGAGACAGCCTATAGGGAGCAGGTCAGAGACCTGGCCGTGTGGTACGAGGACAACAACCTCTGACAGAGATGGTTGCCCTTCTGGAAGGTTCTCCAATCTCCACAGAGGAACTCTGGAGCTCTGTCAGAGTGACCATTGGGTTCTTTGTCACCTCCCTGACCAAGGCCCTTCTCCCCCGATTGTTTAGTTTGGCCGGGCGGCCAGCTCTAGGAAGAGTCTTGGTGGTTCCAAACATCTTCCATGTATGATGGAGGCCACTGTGTTCTTTGGGACCTGCAATGTTGCAGACATTTTTTTGGTACCCTTCCCCAGATCTGTGCCTCGACACAATCCCGCCTCGGCGCTCTACAGACGATTCCTGCCTTGCCTTGGTTCTTTGCTCTGACATGCACTGTCAACTGTGGGATCTTATATAGACAGGTGTGTGCCTTTCCAAATCATGTCCAATCAATTGAATTTACCACAGGTGGACTCCAATCAAGTTGTAGAAACATCTCAAGGACGATCAATGGAAACAGGATGCACCTGAGCTCAATTTCGAATCTCATAGCAAAGGGTCTGAATACTTATTAAATAAGATATTTCAGTTTTTTTTGGAAAATGTTTTTATAAATGTGTAAACATAAGAAATACAAAAAAAAGTTTTTTGCTTTGTCATTATGGGGTAATGAGAGTAGATTTAGGAGAAAAAAATGTATACTTTTATACATGTTAGAATAAGGCTGTAAAGTAACAATATGTGGAACAAGTCAAAGGTTACGAATACCTTCCCGAATACACTGTATGTGTGTCCCTGGCTGCATTACTCACCCATCTCCAGGTACTCATAGAAAAGACCCAGATGGCTAAAGTTCTGCAGGTCATGGTCCTGCTCCCAGCGGCTGTACAGGCTCTCAGGGTGGCTACGGGCTTTACGGCTCCCCCACCAGTTCAGCAGCCACCTGGAAGTATCAACACAGTGGTCAGAGGTACTGCTCTTCACATTTGTGGCTAGAATGTATAGAAAACAAAAAAGGGAGGGGGGGCAGAATCCTAAATTGACATCTGCATGCGAGATTCAAGTTTTACCCCAAATCTTTTATTATTATTATTTTATTTTACCCCTTTTTCTCCCCAATTTTGTGTTATCCAATACGGGCTCAGGAGAGACAAAGGTTGAAAGTCATACATCCTCCAATACACAACCCAACCAAGCCGCACTGCTTCTTAACACAATCCAACCTGGAAGCCAGCCACACCAATGTGGTTAGTGCGCACTGCGCCCCCGGCCTGCTACAGGAGTCGCTGGTGTGCGGTGAGACAAGGATATCCCTACCGGCCAGACCCTCCCTAACCCGGACGATGCTAGGCCAATTGTGCATCGCCCAACGGACCTCCCGGTCACGGCCGGTTACGACAGAGCCTGGGCGCGAACCCAGAGTCTCTGATGGCACAGCTGGCGCTGCAGTACAGCGCCCTTAACCACTGCGCCACCCGGGAGGCCTATAAAGGTTTCTCAGTAACAGTGCTGATCTGGGATCAGGTCCCCCTTCTCCATATAATCTATTCCTCATTATGATCTAAAAGGCTAAACTGATCCTAGATCAGCAAATCTTTCATTATTAACATCAATACGTGATTTACCCTAAAGTCCAAAGGTAAGTCAGAGTAAAAACACAACTTAAGTTAGGTATTGGCCCCAAGACGACATGTTTACAGACCTTAGGTATGGTGACAATGTCAGAATGAACACTTACGGAACCAGAGCTTCCTGGATGTTACCCCACACCTGTTTGCCTGCCATCACGATGACCAGCTGAGTGGTCAGCTCAATGAGACAGCCCCCAGGGTCACACTGAGGAAGGACAGACGTGTGGTCAAGTCCAGGTTTTCATCTTCCTCCCAGCGGGTAATACTGGTTGCATGGTCAAGTTGTACTGGTTGTATGAGGACATTTTAACTAACGTTTTATTTATTTTTTGCAATCAGGAAAAATATGTCTATCTGGTTGTAACCAGGACTCGATAACAACCAAAATACGACGTTTTGACCTTCTTGTGAATTGGGCGTCTTAAACAGGTTGTAATCTCGTTAGTAGACACTAGGTACTCTACACTAGGTACTCTACTAGGTACTGTACACTAGGTACTCTACACTAGGTACTCTACACTAGGTACTCTACACTAGGTACTCTACTAGGTACTCTACACTAGGTACACTACACTAGGTACCCTACACTAGGTATCCTACACTAGGTATCCTACACTAGGTACTCTACACTAGGTACTCTACACTAGGTACTCTACACTAGGCACTCTACACTAGGTACTCTACACTAGGTACCCTACACTAGGTACCCTACACTAGGTACTCTACACTAGGTACCCTACACTAGGTACCCTACACTAGGTACCCTACACTAGGTACTCTACTAGGTACTCTACTAGGTACTGTACACTAGGCACTCTACACTAGGTACTCTACACTAGGTACTCTACTAGGTACTGTACACTAGGCACTCTACACTAGGTACTCTACACTAGGTACTCTACTAGGTACCCTACACTAAGTACTCTACACTAGATACTCTACTAGCTACCCTACACTAAGTACTCTACACTAGGTACTCTACACTAGGTACCCTACACTAGGTACCCTACACTAGGTATCCTACACTAGGTACCCTACACTAGGTACCCTACACTAGGTATCCTACACTAGGTATCCTACACTAGGTACCCTACACTAGGTACCCTACACTAGGTACCCTACACTAGCTACTCTACACTAGGTACCCTACACTAGGTACCCTACACTAGGTACCCTACACTAGGTACTCTACACTAGGTACCCTACACTAGGTACTCTACACTAGGTATCCTACACTAGGTACCCTACACTAGGTACCCTACACTAGGTACTCTACACTAGGTATCCTACACTAGGTACTCTACACTAGGTACCCTACACTAGGTACCCTACACTAGGTACTCTACACTAGGTATCCTACACTAGGTATCCTACACTAGGTACCCTACACTAGGTACTCTACACTAGGTATCCTACACTAGGTATCCTACACTAGGTACTCTACACTAGGTATCCTACACTAGGTACCCTACAATAGGTACTCTACACTAGGTACTCTACACTAGCTACTCTACACTAGCTACTCTACACTAGGTATCCTACACTAGGTACCCTACACTAGGTACCCTACACTAGGTACTCTACCTCCTCGTTCCTCAGCTTGCTCCAGCCGAACATATAGATGTAGTCTCCGGGACGACCGACGAACTTCCCCTTGAAGAAGGCCACGTAGAAACAGGAAGAGTAGTAGTTGACGAACTGGAACAGAAACATCTTCACTGTCAGCTTGTTCTCGTACTCAAGGTGTGTTTTGGGGATCTCTGAGGAAAAAAAAAAGCAACACTCACAACGAGGAGAGGCTACAATAAGGAATTGATCCGTCTAACGTAAATCAGCATTCGACTCACTAAAGCAGGGCTGCAATCGTCTTTTTTTTTTAACGACGTCGTTCGTATTTTCGTGGTCAGGATGCAAACACAATTTTGGTATCGTCTTTTTCTGTTTGTAAGCTGACTTAAAACAACAATCATTCTCTGCCCCTCTTGTTACCCCTCCCCCTCTTGTTACCCCCCCCCTCTTGTTACCCCACGCCTACATCTTACCAGTATCTTACCCATGTCAGTGATCCAGATGGCCACTCTCTATCTTACCCATGTCAGTGATCCAGATGGCCACTATCTTACCCATGTCAGTGATCCAGATGGCCACTATCTTACCCATGTCAGTGATCCAGATGGCCACTCTCTATCTTACCCATGTCAGTGATCCAGATGGCCACTCTCTATCTTACCCATGTCAGTGATCCAGATGGCTACTCTCTATCTTACCCATGCCAGTGATCCAGATGGCTACTCTCTATCTTACCCATGCCAGTGATCCAGATGGCCACTCTCTATCTTACCCATGTCAGTGATCCAGATGGCCACTCTCTCATACATCACGTTGAGGATCATGATGATGACGAAGTTGATGCAGGAAGCGGTGACGGAGGTGGCGAGCTGTGGGGTGATGATGGAGCCCACCATGTGGATGTTATTGGTGGGGCTGTCCTTCATGATGCTAGCGAACGCAGCGTACACCGCCAAACGGTAGGCTATCACCCCGATGATACACGCTATGATCAGTGAGATCTGAGGCAGAGGAGGGGATTGGTGAAGAGAGGGCATAGGCGTGAGAGAGTACATAAAGGGACAGATACAATTCAGGAAGTTATGTGAAATTGAAATGAAACTGAATTGACTGAATTTGAAAATTGGAAATGAGGCCAAAAACCAGACAGTGCATTTTACACGTATTAGAGAAGGTTTCACACACAGACACTGACAAATCACCACCACATCAACAAAGAATTAAATAGTAAAGAGTAAAAACAATGCCATATAAAAAAAACCCACCAAAGTATGGTGCACATGCTTAGAAAAAATCATGCACATTCAGCACACAGTTTTGGATCCACAAATATTGTAAAAGTATCTCTCAATACTATTTCCAAACATTTTCTATAATGTTCTGAGAAATATGGAAGATTTGTTGGTGAGGATAAGGAGTGATGATGATCATATGAAGAAGACACTGATGAAGAGGAAGGTGAGGAGAGGAAGAGGAGACAGGAGGGGGGAGAGGGGAAGAGGGAGGGAGGAAGAGGAGACAGAGGAGAGGAAGAGGAGGAGACAGGAGGGAAATAACAAGAAAAGGAGGACAAGAGGGAGGAGAAACTAGAAGAGGAGAGAGAGAAGGGAGCTGAGAACAAGGGAGGAGGTAGATGAGGAAGGAGGGGCTAAGAACAAGGGAGTGGATTAGGAAGGAGGAAGATGAGAACAAGGGAGGAGAGAGATGAGAACAAGGGAGGAGGAAGATGAGAACAAGGGAGAAGAGAGATGAGAACAAGGGAGGATGAAGATGAGAACAAGGGAGGAGAAAGATGAGAACAAGGGAGGAGGAAGATGAGAACAAGGGAGAAGAGAGATGAGGGAGGAGGGAGATACAGAGTAGACTATCATTAATAAATGCTCACCCAGAATATGACGGTGGCTCCAGACAGGAATGTACGAGCACACTGGGATTTTGCGGGAAAGTATGGTTCCATCTCCTACAACACCGTAACCAAGCAAAGCAGGGACAACATGCACAGTCAGTCACCATGGTTACCATTCGGCTACTGGTGAAGACATGTCATACCAGAGTTGGGTTCAATTCCATTTCAATCAGGAAAATGAAATTCAGATTCCAGTTTTTCCTCATATGGGGAAATTAATTTTAAAGGAATGGAACCCCAAACCCTGTGTCATACTTCGGACCTGACCCCAGACCAGTTCACTGACTCACTGTAGCCCTTTCCTGGTGAATCCATGCATTCATTAGCCAGGTCCCAGAGATAGTCAACGTCTATGGTTCTGGTCATTGTCGTGACCATCGCCATGGCCTTTGCTTCTTACAGCAGAACCAGATCTGGACCACCAGGCTATTAAACACAACCACAACTCTGTTTTAGCTTTTGGAACAGCAAGGTTTCCATGGTTACCAGGTAAAACGCTGCAGTCAGCTTCAGACATCTTCCATCCAGACGTGAGTAAGTCAACACAAGCCAGGCCTGCCAAACCATCTCTCCACATCACAACAAACCGGCATTCCTCTTCCCTCTGTGCCAGTCTTACCCACAACACCACGGTGGCCCAACACAGGAGCACTTTGCCCACTAGATCAGCTGCCGTCCTGTCAAGGACCCACTCTTCCTCCTATAGTACATTTACAGACCGGTGGGGTGAGGAGGTGGAAGGTGAGGATGCGGAGGGTGAAGATGTGGAGGGTGAAGATGTGGAGGGTGAAAATGTGGAGGCTGAAAATGGTGAAGATGTGTAGGGTGAAGATGTGGAGGGGGATGATGTGGAGGGTGATGATGTGGAGGGTGAATATGTGGAGGGTGAGAATGTGGGGGGTGAGGATGGTGAAGATGTGGAGGATGAGGATAGTGAGGATGTGGAGGGTGAAGATGTGGAGGGTGAAGATGGTGAAAATGTGGAGGGTGAAAATGGTGAAGATGTGGAGGATGATGATGTGGAGGGGGATGATGTGGAGGATGATGATGTGGAGGACGAGGAGGATGATGGTGTGGAGGGTGAAGATGTGGAGGGTGGAGATGTGGAAGGTGAAGATGTGGAGGGTGAAGAGGTGGAGGGAGAAGAAGTGGAGGGTGAGGAGGTGAAGAGTGAAAATTTGGAGGGGGAAGATATGGAAGATGTGGAGGGTGAGGTGGAGAAGGGTAAAGGTGTGGAGGGTGAGGATGTGGAGGATGAGGATGTAGAGGGGTGATGATGTGGAGGGTGGTGATGTGGAGGGTGATGATGTGGAGGGTGATGATGTGGAGGGTGAAGATATGGAGGATGAGGATGTGGAGGGTGATGATGTGGAGGGTGAAGATGTGGAGGGTGAGGTGGAGTAGGGTAAAGGTATGGAGGGTGAGGATGTGGAGGGTGAGGATGTGGAAGGAGAAGATGTGGAGGGTGAGGATGGTGAGGGTGAGGATGGTGAGGGTGAGGATGTGGAGGATGAGGATGTGGAGTGTGAGGATGTGGAGGGAGAAGACATGGAGGGTGAAGATGTGGAGGGTGGGGATGTGGAGGGAGAAGACATGGGGTGTGAAGATGTGGAGGGTGAGGATGGTGAGGGTGAGGATGTGGAGGTTGAGGATGGTGAGGATGTAGAGGATGAGGATGTGGAGGGAGAAGATGTGGAGGATGTAGAGGATGAAGATGTGGAGGGTGAAGATGTGGAGGGTGAGGATGTGGATGATAAGGACGTGGAGGATGAAGATGTGAGGATGTGTAGGATGAAGATGTGTAGGGTGAAGATGTGGAGGGAGAAGATGTGGAGGGTGAGGATGGTGAGGATGTGGAGGGTGAAGATGTGGAGGGTGAAGATGGTGAAAATGTGGAGGGTGAAAATGGTGAAGATGTGGAGGATGATGATGTGGAGGGGGATGATGTGGAGGATGATGATGTGGAGGACGAGGAGGATGATGGTGTGGAGGGTGAAGATGTGGAGGGTGGAGATGTGGAAGGTGAAGATGTGGAGGGTGAAGAGGTGGAGGGAGAAGAAGTGGAGGGTGAGGAGGTGAAGAGTGAAAATTTGGAGGGGGAAGATATGGAAGATGTGGAGGGTGAGGTGGAGAAGGGTAAAGGTGTGGAGGGTGAGGATGTGGAGGATGAGGATGTAGAGGGGTGATGATGTGGAGGGTGGTGATGTGGAGGGTGATGATGTGGAGGGTGATGATGTGGAGGGTGAAGATGTGGAGGATGAGGATGTGGAGGGTGATGATGTGGAGGGTGAAGATGTGGAGGGTGAGGTGGAGTAGGGTAAAGGTATGGAGGGTGAGGATGTGGAGGGTGAGGATGTGGAAGGAGAAGATGTGGAGGGTGAGGATGGTGAGGGTGAGGATGGTGAGGGTGAGGATGTGGAGGATGAGGATGTGGAGTGTGAGGATGTGGAGGGAGAAGACATGGAGGGTGAAGATGTGGAGGGTGGGGATGTGGAGGGAGAAGACATGGGGTGTGAAGATGTGGAGGGTGAGGATGGTGAGGGTGAGGATGTGGAGGTTGAGGATGGTGAGGATGTAGAGGATGAGGATGTGGAGGGAGAAGATGTGGAGGATGTAGAGGATGAAGATGTGGAGGGTGAAGATGTGGAGGGTGAGGATGTGGATGATAAGGACGTGGAGGATGAAGATGTGAGGATGTGTAGGATGAAGATGTGTAGGGTGAAGATGTGGAGGGAGAAGATGTGGAGGGTGAGGATGGTGAGGATGTGGAGGATGAGGATGTGGAGGATGAAGATGTGAGGATGTAGAGGATGAAGATGTGTAGGGTGAAGATGTGGAGGATGAAAATGTGTAGGGTGAAGATGTGGAGGGTGAGGATGTGGATATGGAGGGTAAAGATGTGGAGGATGTAGAGGATGAAAATGTGGAGGATGATGACATGGAGGTTGAAGATGTGAGGATGTAGAGGATGAAGATGTGGAGGGTGAAGATGTGGAGGGTAAAGGTGTGGAGGGTGAGGATATGGAGGGTGAAGATGTGGAGGGTGAAGATGTGGAGGGTGAAGATGTGGAGGGTAAAGGTGTGGAGGGTGAGGATGTGGAGGGTGAGGATGTGGAGGGTGAGGATGTGGAGGGTGAAGATGTGGAGGGTGAGAATGTGGAGGATGAAGATGGTGAGGATGTTGAGGGTGAAGATGTGGAGGATGAAGATGGTGAGGATGTTGAGGGTGAAGATGTGGAGGATAAAGATGTGGAGGGTGAGGATGGTGAGGATGTTGAAAATGAAGTTGTGGAGGATGAAAATGGGGAGGCTGAAAATGGTGAAGATGAGGACGTGGAGGATGAAGATGTGGAGGGAGCAGATGTGCAGGATGAGGAGGTGAAGAGTGAAAATGTGGATGGTGAAGATGTGGAGGTTGAGGAAGGTGAAGATGTGGAGGGTGAAGATGTGGAGGGTGAGGATGTGGAAGGTAAGGATATGGAGGGTGAAGATGTGGAAGTTAAGGATGTGGAGGGTGAAGATGTGGAGGGTGAGGATGTGGAGGGTGAAAATATGGATGGAGGGTGAAGACATGGAGGGTAAAGGTGTGGAGGGTGAAGATGTGGAGGGTGAAGATGTGGAGGGTAAAGGTGTGGAGGGTGAAGATGTGGAAGGTGAAGATGTGGAGGGTGAAGATGTGGAGGGTAAAGGTGTGGAGGGTGAAGATGTGGAGGGTGAAGATGTGGAAGGTGAAGATGTGGATGGAGGGTGAAGTAACTCCCCTCTTTATCCATGTCCTACTTGTCTTTTAACAGTTCGTTTAAGGCTCTACGTTACTCAATTTGATGAACAACTAAGCTTCATCAGCAATGTTGTTTGTGGCCAAATCCAGACATAAACATATGTATCTAGAATATATACTGTAGTGCAATAATCACACTGTGTTATTTGTAAAGCATTCAACAATGTAATGCACAGAAACAATATGGTAACACAAGCCCCTGTGTATGGTAACACGAGCCCCAACCCCTAAACCATAAACCCTAACCCCTTAACCCTACGCTAAACCCTAACCCCAACCCCACGCTAAACCCTAACCCTTAAACCTAACCCCAACCCCACGCTAAACCCTAACCCTTAAACCTAACCCTAACCCCAAGCTAAACCCTAACCCTTAAAACTAACCCTAACCCCAACCCCACGCTAAACCCTAACCCTTAAACCTAACCCCAACCCCACGCTAAACCCTAACCCTTAAACCTAACACCAAACCCACGCTAAACCCTAACCCATAAACCTAACCCTAACCCCAACCCCACTAAATCCTAACCCTTAAACCTAACCCCAACCTCACGCTAAACCCTAACCCTTAAACCTAACCCTAACCCCAACCCCACGCTAAACCCTAACCCTTAAACCTAACCCTAACCCCAACCCCACGCTAAACCCTAACCCATAAACCTAACCCTAGCCCCAACCCAACGCTAAATCCTAACCCTTAAACCTAACCCCACGCTAAACCCTAACCCCTACACCCTTAACCCTAATGCCTAAACCTAACCCCTAACCCTAATGCCTAAACCTAACCCCACGCTAAACCCTAACCCCTACACCCTTAACCCCTAACCCTAATGCCTAAACCTAACCCCTAACCCTAATGCCTAAACCTAACCACACGCTAAACCCTAACCCCTACACCCTTAACCCTAATGCCTAAACCTAACCCCTAACCCTAATGCCTAAACCTAACCCCACGCTAAACCCTAACCCCTACACCCTTAACCCCTAACCCTAATGCCTAAACCTAACCCCTAACCCTAATGCCTAAACCTAACCCCTAACCCTAATGCCTACACCCTTAACCCCTAACCCTAATGCCTAAACCTAACCCCTAACCCTAATGCCTACACCTAACCCCACCCTAACCCCTACACCCTTAACCCCTACACCCTTAACCCCTACACCCTAACCCCTAACCCAGTGTTATGATGCAGGTAAGTGATGGTAACACAAGCACCTGTGTAACGCGGTTGAGTCTGCATCTGGTACACTTGGTCTCGTAACCCCAACCCCACGCTAAACCCTAATGCCTAAACCTAACCCCACGGTAAACCCTAACCCCTACACCATAACCCAGTGTTATGATGCAGGTAAGTGATGGTAACACAAGCACCTGTGTAACGCGGTTGAGTCTGCGGCTGGTACACTTGATCTCGTAACCCCAACCCCACGCTAAACCCTAATCCCTACACCCTAACCCCTAACCCCGTGTTATGATGCAGGTAAGTGATGGTAACACAAGCACCTGTGTAATGCGGCTGGTACACTTGATCTCGTAACCCCAACCCCACGCTAAACCCTAATCCCTACACCCTAACCCCTAACCCAGTGTTATGATGCAGGTAAGTGATGGTAACACAAGCACCTGTGTAACGCGGTTGAGTCTGCATCTGGTACACTTGGTCTCGTAACCCCAACCCCACGCTAAACCCTAATGCCTAAACCTAACCCCACGGTAAACCCTAACCCCTACACCATAACCCAGTGTTATGATGCAGGTAAGTGATGGTAACACAAGCACCTGTGTAACGCGGTTGAGTCTGCGGCTGGTACACTTGATCTCGTAACCCCAACCCCACGCTAAACCCTAATCCCTACACCCTAACCCCTAACCCAGTGTTATGATGCAGCTAAGTGATGGTAACACAAGCACCTGTGTAACGCGGTTGAGTCTGCGGCTGGTACACTTGATCTCGTAACCCCAACCCCACGCTAAACCCTAATGCCTAAACCTAACCCCACGCTAAACCCTAATCCCTAACCCCTAACCCAGTGTTATGATGCAGGTAAGTGATGGTAACACAAGCACCTGTGTAACGCGGTTGAGTCTGCGGCTGGTACACTTGATCTCGTACTCTGGTCGTAGTTGAAGCTGCTGCTGCTCTTCCTCAAAGTCCACCAGGTCCCACTCGTACTCCAGCCGGGCCTGCCGACGCTTCCAGAACTCCAGGAACAGAGTCACTGCAGAAGGACAGGGTGAGGAGAAAGAGTTCAGGCCAAAAGGAGAGACTCTGTGGAAAGGCTTTTGTAGAACTATATAAAAAAAACTATATAACTATATAAAAAAAAAACTAGCAATAGTTTAGCATTGTGTTAGATATCACTCCTCCCTTCAGAGTCCTCTATATTCAGTAGGAATTCACCCACATGACAGAGCATTCATACAGGTGAGGCTGTAGGCTAGGTACACTCTCCGTGTCGTATGTTTGGCGAAAGGTCGCCGGTTCAAATCCCCGAGCCGACTAGGTGGAAAAAAATATGCCGATGTGCCCTTGAGCAAGGCACTTAACCCTAATCGGCTGTTGTAAGTGACTAAAATGTAAAACATGTCACTGTAAACAGGTCCTGACTCCAGGCGAGAGAGGCTCCGCTGTTATAAAATACCACAGTACTCCAAGAGAATGTCTGATTTCCAGTTGTAGCTATTGGCAGCTGCCACTAGGGGGCACTAAATGCACAGTTACAGTACTGTCACTTACCCCAAATCCCCATGAATATGGCAAAGAAAACTGTGCCCACATTGTCAAACATATGCGATTGCTGAAAGAAGAAAAACCAGAGTCAGTTCATAGACTTAATAACGTGTCTTAAAAGAAGAAAACACGAGGATGATGTTTAAATCGTCCTTAGAGATGTGTCTACAAATTGAACACATTTGCATTTTTTTATTATTTCATTATTATTATTTTTTACATTTAACCTTTATTTAACTAGACCAGTCAGTTAAGAACAATTTTTTTTTTACAATGACGGCCTCCCCCCGGTCAAACCCAGACAACGCTGGGCTAATTGTGCGCAGCCCTATGGAACTCCCAATCACGGCCAGTTGTTATATCAATCAATCAACCAATCCATCAATCAACCAATCAATCAAATGTATTTATAAAACCATTTTTACATCAGCTGATGCAGTGCTATACAGAAGTGCTATACAGAAAACCAGCCTAAAACCCCAAACAGCAAGCAATGCAGATGTAGAAGCAGCCAGGATTCGAACCAGAGATGCAGTGCATTAAACCGCTGCGCCACTCGGGAGCCCTAAAACAATAACTATCTTTATATCTTCACAGTGCAAAGCCTGGGTGTGCTTCTTACCCAGGACGAGTTACACGTTGAGTTGAGCTTCCAGTAGCCACACGTCTTATCACACAGCGGACACATGATAATGTTGCCTCCAATCTCCTCACTGCAGATTTCTTTACTGAAACAACGAAGAACGATGGAGAAGGACATAAGAAAGAGATTTCAAAGCAATCTAAATGATAGCGTCATGATGTCATGATTTACCGCTCAAAAGATTTTACAACACTGACTCGATCAAAACATTTTTAAATGTTTTATTATTTTCTACATTGTAGAATAATAGTGAAGACATCACAACTATGAAATAACACATGTGGAATCATGTAGTAACCCAAAAAGTGTGAAACAAATCAAAATATATTTAATATTTGAGATTCTTCAAATAGCCACTCTTTGCCTTGATGACAACTTTGCACACTTGGAATTCTCACAACCAGCTTCATGAAGTAGTCACCTGGAATGTATTTCAATTAACAGGTGTGCCTTGTGGAATTTCTTTCCTGGTGATCAGTTGTGTTGTGACAAGGTGGGGGGGTGGGGGGGGGGTGTACAGAACATAGCCCTATTTGGTAAAAGACCAAGTCCATATTATGGAAAGAACAGCACAAATAAGCAAAGAGAAACAACAGTCCATCATTACTTTAAGACATGAAGGTCAGTCAATACGGAACATTTCAAAAGTTTCTACAAGTGCAGTCACAAAAATCATCAAGCGATATGATGACACTGGCTCTCATGAGAACCGCCACAGGAATGGAAGACCCAGAGTTACCTCTGCTGCAGATGATAAGTTCATTAGAATTACAAGCCTCAGAAATTGCAGCCCAAATAAATGCTTCACATAGTTCAAGTAACAGACATCTCAACCTAAACTGTTCAGAGGAGACTGCGTGAATCATGTCTTCATAGTCGAATAGCTGCAAAGAAACTACTACTGAAGGACACCAATAATAAGAAGAGAGACTTGCTTGGGCCAAGAAACATGAGCAATGGACATTAGACCGGTGGAAATGTGTCCTTCGGTCTGATGAGTCCAAATTTGAGAGTTTTGGTTCCAACCTTTGTGAGACGCAGAGTAGGTGAACAGATGATCTCCGCATGTGTATTTCCATGGAAATATAACGTTTATTTGGAAAGTAATAAATATATAGATATTTTTAAAAGCATTCATGATTTGCGTAAATGTAATATACTAACTATTACTCTTGTTAAAAATATGAAATGGTGAAGAGCACATGACTTGTTTAGGACTCGAAACTCAAGAGTTTAGGACTTGAGACTTGACTTGATACTTGACGGTCTTGACTTGAGACTTGACCCGGACTTGCCTGTCTTGACTTTGGGACTTGAGTGCTACGACTTGAGACTTACTTGTGACTTGTAAAACAATGACTTGGTCATTGGTCAGGTGACTGCCTCTGGAAGCTGGTTGAGAGAATGCCAAGAGTGTGTAAAGCTGTCATCAAGGTAAAGGATGGCTATTTGAAGAATCTCAAATATAAAATATATTTTGATTTGTTTAACACTTTTTTTGGTTACCACATGATCCCATATGTGTTATTTCATAGTTCTGATGTCTTCACTATTATTCTACAAATGTAGAAAATATAAAAAAATCAAGAAAAACCCTTGAATGAGGTAGGTGTTTTAAAACTTTTGAACGGTAGTGTAGGTCTAACTGTATCAAAACATATGAGCTCCATTCTCAGCCACCTTAGCTAGAGTCCCAATCATTGAATGTATCAATCTGACATCCACGGACAACATAAAAATGTATAATAGTTACACTAGATACTGCTTACACCAACAATCCTCTCAGATCAACAAGAGCGCCTAGGGGATAGGAGCTAGGGGCTCACACAAGGGGGATAAGATCTAGGGGCTACACTACACAAATGTAAGGGGCTAGTGGCTAGGGGTTGAATTGGGATTCAGGGGCCCTCACCTCCAGACGTTGTCATCGAAGGTGAACAATCCATAGAGAAAACAGATCAGGCCGACTACCGCAGCGAAGAACAGCATCTCAGTGTAGAAACCCAGCCAGGCAAAGTAGATCCCAATCTTCTCCCCGTAATACTTCCTGTTATGGGGAATACAACCAATCAAACATCTTCTCCCCGTAATACTTCCTGTTATGAGAAATACAACACAACCAATCAAACATCTTCTCCCCGTAATACTTCCTGTTATGAGAAATACAACACAACCAATCAAACATCTTCTCCCCGTAATACTTCCTGTTATGAGAAATACAACACAACCAATCAAACATCTTCTCCCGTAATACTTCCTGTTATGAGAAATACAACACAACCAATCAAACATCTTCTCCCCGTAATACTTCCTGTTATGAGAAATACAACACAACCAATCAAACATCTTCTCCCCGTAATACTTCCTGTTATGAGAAATACAACACAACCAATCAAACATCTTCTCCCCGTAATACTTCCTGTTATGAGAAATACAACACAACCAATCAAACATCTTCTCCCCGTAATACTTCCTGTTATGAGAAATACAACACAACCAATCAAACATCTTCTCCCCGTAATACTTCCTGTTATGAGAAATACAACACAACAAATCAAACATCTTCTCCCCGTAATACTTCCTGTTATGAGAAATACAACACAACCAATCAAACATCTTCTCCCCGTAATACTTCCTGTTATGAGAAATACAACACAACAAATCAAACATCTTCTCCCCGTAATACTTCCTGTTATGAGAAATACAACACAACCAATCAAACATCTCCTCCCCGTAATACTTCCTGTTATGGGAAACACAACCAATCAAACAACACCAAGCAGGTTGTGAACTCCAGGTCAGGTCTATCTAGTGTCTAAAAATAATGGGCAGACACAGTTACAATTAACGACCTGGGCACTGCAGTTTACTTTTAAAGATGAATTCAGCTTGCAGAGTTTACAGCAATCAAAGATCTCTGGAAATATACTGTAAGGTCTGTCACTGTGTGTAGGGGGTTCATTGTATGTTGGATTATACAACGGGTGGGTCTAATCCTGAATGCCGATTGGTTAAAGCCACATTCCAGCCGGTGTCTATTCCACAAGTTACCACACGCTAAAATCTATGATGTTAAAATGCCCATTTACTCTGTTCCATCTGACTTGCGCAATCCCACTGTATCATCAGCCCAGTCAAGCAATTTATAAACGTGATCTCCAAACTCTCGGACATTCACTGGTATGGCTGATTAGCCGTAATACGTTGTGTTAGTCCGCTAGGGACCTTTTTGTGTTTATTCTGCAGATCCAGGAAGGTTACGACTATTCAGAATGATGATATGATAAGAGGTAATGATTAATACGTTGACTGTTTTATGGATGGGATATGTAAAGACCCTTATAGTTTAAAATCGGGAGATGGTAACAATTTAAACAACCGCTCTCGTGGTGCCCCAAATTCGTTATGAGTTAGTTGTTACATGATTAGTTTAATCAGGTAACAATTAAACATATTTAGTTGATTCAATAAATAACAGTCATCAGATTATTATTTATTTTTACCTTTATTTTACTAGGCAAGTCAGTTAAGAACAAATTCTTATTTTCAATGACGGCCTAGGAACAGTGGGTTAACTGCCTGTTCAGGGGCAGAACGACAGATTTGTACCTTGTCAGCTCGGGGATTTGAACTTGCAACCTTTCAATTACTAGTCCAACGCTCTAACCACTAGGCTACCCTGCCGCCCCGTAATGAAAGTAAAGTCACGACAAAAGAATCAGCTCTACCATTTAGCTCAGTGCAGATGTTGCCTGTAATCCATGGCTTCTGGTTGGGGTATGTACAGTACATATTGTCACTGTGGGGTCTAGGTCATCGATGCACTTATTGATGAAGCCAGTGACTGATGTGGTGTACTCCTCAATGACATCAGAAGAATCCCAGAACATATTCCAGTCTGTGCTGCAAAACAGTCCTGTAGTTTTGCATCTGCTTCATCTGACCACTTTTTTTATAGACCGAGTCAATGGTGCTTCCTGCTTCAATTTTCGCTTGTAAGCAGGAATCAGGAGGATAGAGTGATGGTCAGATTTGCCAAATGGAGGGCGAGGGAGCGCTTTGTACACTTCTCTGTGTGTGGAGTGTTGTATTGTGTCTTGTCGTGTTGTGTTGTGTCGTGTTGTGTCATGTCGTGTTGTGTTATGTTGTGTTGTGTCGTGCCGTGTTGTGTCATGTCGTGTTGTGTTATGTTGTGTTGTGTCGTGTCATGTCGTGTTGTGTTATGTTGTGTTGTGTCGTGCCGTGTTGTGTCATGTCGTGTTGTGTTATGTTGTGTTATGTTGTGTTGTGTCATGTCGTGTTGTGTTATGTTGTGTCGTGCCGTGTTGTGTCATGTCGTGTTGTGTTATGTTGTGTTGTGTCGTGCCGTGTTGTGTCATGTCGTGTTGTGTTATGTTGTGTTGTGTCGTGTCATGTCGTGTTGTGTTATGTTGTGTTGTGTCGTGCCGTGTTGTGTCATGTCGTGTTGTGTTATGTTGTGTTATGTTGTGTTGTGTCATGTCGTGTTGTGTTATGTTGTGTCGTGCCGTGTTGTGTCATGTCGTGTTGTGTTATGTTGTGTTGTGTCGTGTCGTGTTGTGTTATGTTGTGTTGTGTCGTGCCGTGTTGTGTCATGTCGTGTTGTGTTATGTTGTGTTGTGTCGTGTTGTGTCATGTCGTGTTGTGTTATGTTGTGTTGTGTCGTGCCGTGTTGTGTCATGTCGTGTTGTGTTATGTTGTGTTGTGTCGTGTTGTGTCATGTTGTGTCGTGCCGTGTTGTGTCATGTCGTGTCGTGTTGTGTTGTGTTATGTTGTATTGTGTCTTGTCATGTCATGTCATGCTGTGTCGTGTTGTGTCGTGTTGTGTCGTGCTGTGTCGTGTTGTGTCGTGTTGTGTCGTGTCGTGTCGTGCCGTGCCGTGCCGTGCGGTGTCGTGTTGTGTCGTGTTGTGCCGTGTTGTGCCGTGTTGTGTCGTGTTGTGTCGTGCCGTGTAGTGTCGTGCCGTGTCGTGCCGTGTGGTGTTATGTCATGTTGTTTCATGTTGTGCCGTGTTGTGCCGTGTTGTGTCATGTTGTGTCGTGTTATGTTGTGCTCTCACCGTATCAAATTGAGAGGCTGCTCTTTGAAGAAACTGAAGAACCGGGCCCAGTGTTTGTAGAGGCTGAATCTCTCACTCTCACTGTTGGGGTCTCTGGATGCCTTCCAGTACCGAGACTGTAGACATACAGAGAGAAAGATGTCATTAGAGTCATGGTCCTACTGGATACATGTCATTAGAGTCATGGTCCTACTGGATACATGTCATTAGAGTCATGGTCCTACTGGATACATGTCATTAGAGTCATGGTCCTACTGGATACATGTCATTAGAGTCATGGTCCTGCTGGATACATGTTATTTATAGAGTCATGGTCCTACTGGATACATGTCATTTATAGAGTCATGGTCCTACTGGATACATGTCATTAGAGGCATGGTTCTACTGGATACATGTCATTAGAGTCATGGTCCTACTGGATATATGTCATTAGAGTCATGGTCCTACTGGATAGATGTCATTAGAGTCATGGTCCTACTGGATAGATGTCATTAGTCATGGTCCTACTGGATACATGTCATTTATAGAGTCATGGTCCTACTGGATACATGTCATTAGAGCCATGGTCCTACTGGATACATGTCATGTATAGAGTCATGGTGCTACTGGATACATGTAATTTATAGAGTCATGGTCCTACTGGTTTCATGTCATTTGAGTCATGGTGCTACTGGGGATACATATCATTTATAGAGTCATGGTCCTACTGGATACATGTCATTTATAGAGTCATGGTGCTACTGGATACATGTCATTAGAGTCATGGTCCTACTGGATACATGTCATTAGAGTCATGGTGCTACTGGGGATACACGTAATTTATAGAGTCATGGTCCTACTGGATACATTTCATTAGAGTCATGGTCCTACTGGATAGATGTCATTTATAGAGTCATGGTCCTACTGGATACATGTCATTTATAGAGTCATGGTGCTACTGGATACATGTCATTAGAGTCATGGTGCTACTGGATAGATGTCATTAGAATCATGGTCCTACTGGATACATGTCATTAGAGTCATGGTCCTACTGGATACATGTCATTAGAGTCATGGTCCTACTGGATACATGTCATTTATAGTCATGGTCCTACTGGATACATGTCATTAGAGTCATGGTCCTACTGGATACATGTCATTTATAGAGTCACTCATCTTTATGTCTCTGCGCATTGGCTCGCCGAAAACTACCTTTAAAGTCATTTATACCTCACACACACTAGGCCTTTAACGACTTCACAGATACTCAATGGCACATGTGCATACCATTAGGCCCAACAAGAGCCCAGAGGGCAGCGCTGTTTTAGCCGCCAGGAGAAAGGCCACTGTTATACAGTAGCTTCTTACGTCATGTAGTGGGAAGGCAGCCCCGTAGGTCCCGTTGTTGAGCAGGCGCTTGATGCCCTTCTTGTTCTTGTCATCACTGTCCTCCTTGTAGTACGCACAGCGGGCCAGGATATAGTACACCTGGAGGAGGAGAGGTGAAAGGTCATTTAGTACACCCGTAGGAGGAGAGGTGAAAGGTCATTTAGTACACCTGGAGGAGGAGAGGTGAAAGGTCATTTAGTACACCTGGAGGAGGAGAGGTGAAAGGTCATTTAGTACACCTGTAGGAGGAGGAGAGGTGAAAGGTAATTTAGTACACCTGGAGGAGGAGAGGTGAAAGGTCATTTAGTGCATTTAGGAATTATATTAATTCATTTTAGAAGCCACTATATTTACAGGATTACCTTGAATGGCTACATTTAGAACTCTGATAAGAAATAAGTGTTACGACGGTTCACTTGATTCTCCTATAATAATCCTTAATGACGGTGCAGTACTTACTATCCTGTTGCGGACAGAGGGAGGGAAGAAGGTCTCCTTGTCATCGATAAGGAAGAAGTCAATCTTTTCCTTGTTGAAGGGAGAGGTGAAGTAGTCTGGTTCAGGATTCATAATGTGGTTCGGTAGACGGAAGGGAGTGAACAGCCAGTTCATGGGAATGTCCTGGTGGAAGAGGAGACTTTAAGAATGGGAATCTTTATCATTTTACATTCCTAACCCGAGTACTAGTTTTACATTCTTATCCTGAGTACTAGTTTTATATTCCTGAGTACTAGTTTTATATTCCTGAGTACTAGTTTTACATTCCTAGCCTGAGTACTAGTTTTACATTCCTGAGTACTAGTTTTATATTCCTGAGTACTAGTTTTACATTCCTAGCCTGAGTACTAGTTTTACATTCCTGAGTACTAGTTTTACATTCCTAGCCTGAGTACTAGTTTTACATTCCTAGCCTGAGTACTAGTTTTACATTCCTAGCCTGAGTACTAGTTTTACATTCTTATCCTGAGTACTAGTTTTATATTCCTGAGTACTAGTTTTATATTCCTGAGTACTAGTTTTACATTCCTAGCCTGAGTACTAGTTTTACATTCCTGAGTACTAGTTTTATATTCCTGAGTACTAGTTTTACATTCCTAGCCTGAGTACTAGTTTTACATTCCTGAGTACTAGTTTTACATTCCTAGCCTGAGTACTAGTTTTACATTCCTAGCCTGAGTACTAGTTTTACATTCCTAGCCTGAGTACTAGTTTTACATTCCTAGCCTGAGTACTAGTTTTATATTCCTAGCCTGAGTACTAGTTTTACATTCCTGAGTACTAGTTTTACATTCCTGAGTACTAGTTTTACATTCCTAGCCTGAGTACTAGTTTTACATTCCTAGCCTGAGTACTAGTTTTACATTCCTAGCCTGAGTACTAGTTTTACCGTCCTAGCCTGAGTACTAGTTTTACATTCCTAGCCTGAGTACTAGTTTTACATTCCTAGCCTGAGTACCAGTTTTACATTCCTAGCCTGAGTACCAGTTTTACATTCCTAGCCTGAGTACTAGTTTTATATTCCTAGCCCGAGTACTAGTTTTACATTCCTAACCCGAGTACTAGTTTTACATTCCTAGCCCGAGTACTAGTTTTACATTCCTAGCCCGAGTACTAGTTTTACATTCCTAGCCTGAGTACTAGTTTTACATTCCTAGCCTGAGTACTAGTTTTACATTCCTAGCCTGAGTACTAGTTTTACATTCCTAGCCTGAGTACTAGTTTTACATTCCTAGCCTGAGTACTAGTTTTACATTCCTAGCCTGAGTACTAGTTTTACATTCCTAGCCTGAGTACTAGTTTTACATTCCTAGCCTGAGTACTAGTTTTACATTCCTAGCCTGAGTACTAGTTTTACATTCCTAGCCTGAGTACTAGTTTTACATTCCTAGCCTGAGTACTAGTTTTACATTCCTAGCCTGAGTACTAGTTTTACATTCCTAGCCTGAGTACTAGTTTTACATTCCTAGCCTGAGTACTAGTTTTACATTCCTAGCCTGAGTACTAGTTTTACATTCCTAGCCTGAGTACTAGTTTTACATTCCTAGCCCGAGTACTAGTTTTACATTCCTAGCCTGAGTACTAGTTTTACATTCCTAGCCCGAGTACTAGTTTTACATTCCTAGCCTGAGTACTAGTTTTACATTCCTAGCCTGAGTACTAGTTTTACATTCCTAGCCTGAGTACTAGTTTTACATTCCTAGCCTGAGTACTAGTTTTATATTCCTAGCCTGAGTACTAGTTTTACATTCCTGAGTACTAGTTTTACATTCCTAGCCTTCCTAGAGTACTAGTTTTACATTCCTAGCCTGAGTACTAGTTTTACATTCCTAGCCTGAGTACTAGTTTTACATTCCTAGCCTGAGTTAGTTTTACATTCCTAGCCTGAGTACTAGTTTTACATTCCTAGCCTGAGTACTAGTTTTACATTCCTAGCCTGAGTACTAGTTTTACATTCATTCTAGCCCGAGTACTAGTTTTACATTCCTAGCCTGAGTACTAGTTTTACATTCCTAGCCTGAGTACTAGTTTTACATTCCTAGCCTGAGTACTAGTTTTACATTCCTAGCCTGAGTACTAGTTTTACATTCCTAGCCTGAGTACTAGTTTTACATTCCTAGCCTGAGTACTAGTTTTACATTCCTAGCCTGAGTACTAGTTTTACATTCCTAGCCTGAGTACTAGTTTTATATTCCTAGCCTGAGTACTAGTTTTACATTCCTGAGTACTAGTTTTACATTCCTGAGTACTAGTTTTACATTCCTAGCCTGAGTACTAATTTTACATTCCTAGCCTGAGTACTAGTTTTACATTCTTAGCCTGAGTACCAGTTTTACATTCCTAGCCTGAGTACTAGTTTTACATTCCTAGCCTGAGTACTAGTTTTACATTCCTACTGAAGCGTGACGGCCAATTGTGTTTGGCTTGACAATGAAAGCAATGGAGTTAGCAAGAGCACAAACAGATCTTCCCTACAGTCTACGGAAATTTGTCCTGACGAGATTTTTTCTTTCAGTTTTGCGATTAGAACCGGGAACCGTCTGGTTGCTGGCTCGCCTCTCTAACCACTAGGACACCCGGCTGCCTACTGTACCTTGTGGGCGGGGATGTCGTTGGCCTTGAAGGGAACCTTGATCTTGAGGACATCGGCATAGGTGGCTAGCACATCCCATGGAGTGTGGATCTTCACATAGTATGTCTTACCATCATCTGACTCCTGAATGGAGAGATGAATGGAGAGATGAATGGAGAGATGTGGAGATGATGAAATGGAGAGATGAATGGAGAGATGTGGAGATGATGAAATGGAGAGATGAATGGAGAGATGAATGGAGAGATGTGGAGATGATGAAATGGAGAGATGAATGGAGAGATGTGGAGATGATGAAATGGAGAGATGAATGGAGAGATGTGGAGATGATGAAATGGAGAGATGAATGGAGAGATGAATGGAGAGATGTGGAGATGATGAAATGGAGAGATGAATGGAGAGATGTGGAGATGATGAAATGGAGAGATGAATGGAGAGATGAATGGAGAGATGTGGAGATGATGAAATGGAGAGATGTGGAGATGATGAAATGGAGAGATGAATGGAGAGATGAATGGAGAGATGTGGAGATGATGAAATGGAGAGATGTGGAGATGATGAAATGGAGAGATGAATGGAGAGATGAATGGAGAGATGTGGAGATGATGAAATGGAGAGATGAATGGAGAGATGTGGAGATGATGAAATGGAGAGATGTGGAGATGATGAAATGGAGAGATGAATGGAGAGATGAATGGAGAGATGTGGAGATGATGAAATGGAGAGATGAATGGAGAGATGTGGAGATGATGAAATGGAGAGATGAATGGAGAGATGTGGAGATGATGAAATGGAGAGATGAATGGAGAGATGAATGGAGAGATGTGGAGATGATGAAATGGAGAGATGAATGGAGAGATGAATGGAGAGATGTGGAGATGATGAAATGGAGAGATGAATGGAGAGATGTGGAGATGATGAAATGGAGAGATGAATGGAGAGATGTGGAGATGATGAAATGGAGAGATGAATGGAGAGATGAATGGAGAGATGTGGAGATGATGAAATGGAGAGATGAATGGAGAGATGTGGAGATGATGAAATGGAGAGATGAATGGAGAGATGTGGAGATGATGAAATGGAGAGATGAATGGAGAGATGTGGAGATGATGAAATGGAGAGATGAATGGAGAGATGTGGAGATGATGAAATGGAGAGATGAATGGAGAGATGTGGAGATGATGAAATGGAGAGATGGTGTGATGGAGACATGGAGACAGAGAGATATGGAGATTTGGAGAGATGGTAGGATGGTGACATGGTGAGATGTGGAGATGGAGAGATTTGGAGAGATTGTAGGATGCAGAGATCAAGAGATGGTGGGATGGGGAGATGGTGAGATGTGAAGATGGAGAAATGGTGAGATGTGAAGATGGTGGGATGGAGAGATTTCGAGATGGGGTGATGTGGAATGTGGAGATTTGGAGAGATGGTGGGATGGAGAGATGGTGAGATGGAGAAATGGTGAGATAGTAAGATGGAGAGATGGAGAAATGGGGAGATGTGGAGATGGAGAGATGTGGAGAGATTGAGAGATGGCGAAATTGACCAACACAGAAACAGACAGAGAAATAGGTAGATAATTAGACCAGAGAAACAGGCAGAGAAACAGACCAGAGAAACAGACCAGAGAAACAGGCAGAGAAACAGACCAGAGAAACAGGCAGAGAAACAGACCAGAGAAACAGGCAGAGAAACAGACCAGAGAAACAGGCAGAGAAACAGACCAGAGAAACAGGCAGAGAAACAGACCAGAGAAACAGGCAGAGAAATAGGTAGATAATTAGACCAGAGAAACAGGCAGAGAAACAGACCAGAGAAACAGGCAGAGAAACAGACCAGGAATACCTAGGATAGGATAAAGTAATCCTTCTCACCCCCCCCCTTAAATGATTTAGATGCACTATTGTAAAGTGGCTGTTCCACTGATGTCAGAAGGTGAATTCACCAATTTGTAAGTCGCTCTGGATAAGAGCGTCTGCTAAATGACTTAAATGTAAATGTAGACCAGAGAAACAGGCAGAGAAACAGACCAGAGAAACAGGCAGAGAAACAAAGACAGACAAAGATAGACAGACATAGTCATATCAGTTTCATTATAGGGTTGCTCAAGGACAATCCATTTCTGTCCCAATAGCAGAATTGAGCCACTTGCACTACCACAAACAAGCCATTTTCCTGAACTGTGCTGTGATGTTGTCTATTGATCTACTTACCTCAGGTGGTGAGAAAGACTAATGGTATCCCCCAATACAAAAACAGACCAGTCTGTCCCTGTATGGTCCAATGGTGTTATTCACTAACCTGGTCCCAGATCAGTTTATGCTGCGTTACTAACTTCTATGGTCCAGTGGTGTTATTCACTAACCTGGTCCCAGATCAGTTTATGCTGCTTTACTAACTTCTATGGTCCAATGGTGTTATTCACTAACCTGGTCCCAGATCAGTTTATGCTGCGTTACTAACTTCTATGGTCCAATGGTGTTATTCACTAACCTGGTCCCAGATCAGTTTATAATGTGTTACTAACTTCTATGGTTCAATGGTGTTATTCACTAACCTGGTCCCAGATCAGTTTATGCTGCGTTACTAACTCCTATGGTCCAATAGTGTTATTCACTAACCTGGTCCCAGATCAGTTTATGATGTGTTACTAACTTCTATGGTCCAATGGTGTTATTCACTAACCTGGTCCCAGATCAGTTTATGCTGCGTTACTAACTTCTATGGTCCAATGGTGTTATTCACTAACCTGGTCCCAGATCAGTTTATGCTGCTTTACTAACTTATATGGTCCAATAGTGTTATTCACTAACCTGGTCCCAGATCAGTTTATGCTGCATTACTAACTTCTATGGTCCAATGGTGTTAGCAACACAGCACAAACAAATCTAAGACCAGGGTATTTATTTATTCACCATAACTTGGTTATATCTAACTGAATGAATCTTCAGAGCAGGAATCTCACCATAACTTGGTTATATGGGGCGGCAGTGTAGCCTAGTGGTAGTTAGGCAGTCAACCCACTGTTCCTAGGCCGTCATTGAAAATAAGAATTTGTTCTTAACTGACTTGCCTGGTTAAATAAAGGTAAAAAATAAAATAAAAAATATCTAACCGAATGAACCTTCAGAGCAGGAATCTCACCGATTGATCCTCTGTCTCCAGCTCCAGACCTGCCTTCTGTAGGTTAGCTTCGTACTCCTTCCGCCTCTCCTGTTGAGAAACACAACAATAAAGGAGAGGAACTTAATTAACAACTAGCAACGGTCATCGAAATTGTTAAAAGGTTTTTAAAACAACTCTAATAACGCTAGCGGGGGGAAAAACATCAGGCATAAAAGAGTCGGGGAGAGTAAAAGGAAAGCAATCAATCCCAGCCAGATTTAAAGTGATAAGTGAATTTTGCATCCCTCAAACACAGCAAATACTGCTGAAAAAGACAGACCCTCAGGTGGGCGGGGCATGCGCGTTGCTATAGAAACACACGGTAATGGGGAGTTTATCTGTTTTGGCACTAGAAATACAACTTCCTCCATCAAGTTCACTGCTTCGTCATCTGCATTTATCATACAGGAAGAGGGACTCAACTTTCCTGTTACCACACTTCCAACTATCACATTCTAGGACTGTGACTGTGTCTGTGTCTGTGTGACAGTTCCTGTCCAGGCCTAGGGTCAGTATGGTGGGCAGTGGGTGTGGTGACTGAGTGTGAGGTTCAGAACAGACAGACACAGCAGAGCTCTGCGTTATATTGGCATCGAACATGTCACCCTCCCTAGGAGAGGAGGTGACCTTGATCATTTATTGTTAAAACGAGAGGCTGCCTGGATCTTTAACTTAAAGACTCTTGCTCCCTTCGGTCTCATTACATTACATTTAAGTCATTTAGCAGACGCTCTTATCCAGAGCGACTTACAAATTGGCGGTCTCAACGTAGACTTTGATCTGAAGCCATTCTTGTGATTATTGTGACTTTGACATTGTAATTGTTTGTAAGCTTGTGTAGTCTAAAATGAATCTGTGATCGTATGCTATCCATTTGTATTTTTTGTATGCTGTTCTTTCTATGCCATTTGAATATTTGCGAAATTAACCAATGATATTAGGCCGCTCTTGGCCATGATTATGTGTCTTGACACTATATAAATGAGCCATCCTGCAGTGTTTGTGACTGTATCCTGATGAAGACAGCTTGGCTGTCGAAACGTTGGTAAATTAACATTTTTGCATCTGAGCTCCTGGGGTGTGCGGCTCTCCTTTATTTACAAGTGTTCTACTCCGTTAGCCAGCACCTCGCCAAAATAGGTGTGCGTTTCTTCCTTTCTTTTTTCTACACACAGCAGAGCTGACAGCCCTCACAGCCATGAAGTGACAGTAACAACAAGGTGTTAGAGCTAACACTCCTGTACCAGACACACTGGACCATACAGTCTGTAGCTACTAGTCCCTGGGCTATCTGTATCAAAACACACAGTCTGTAGCTACTAGTCCCTGGGCTAGCTGTATCCAAACACAGTCTGTAGCTACTAGTACCTGGGCTAGCTGTATCCAACCACACAGTCTGTAGCTACTAGTACCTGGGCTAGCTGCATCCAAACACACAGTCTAGCTACTAGTCCCTGGGCTAGCTGCATCCAAACACACAGTCTAGCTACTAGTCCCTGGGCTAGCTGTATCCAAACACACAGTCTGTAGCTACTAGTACCTGGGCTAGCTGCATCCAAACACACAGTCTAGCTACTAGTCCCTGGGCTAGCTGCATCCAAACACACAGTCTAGCTACTAGTCCCTGGGCTAGCTGTATCCAAACACACAGTCTGTAGCTACTAGTCCCTGGGCTAGCTGCCTCCAAACACACAGTCTGTAGCTACTAGTCCCTGGGCTAGCTGCATCCAAACACACAGTCTGTAGCTACTAGTACCCGGGGCTAGCTGCATCCAACCACACAGTCTGTAGCTACTAATCCCTGGGCTAGCTGCCTCCAAACACACAGTCTGTAGCTACTAGTCCCTGGGCTAGCTGAATCCAAACACACAGTCTGTAGCTACTAGTCCCTGGGCTATCTGTATCCAAACACACAGTCTGTAGCTACTAGTCCCTGGGCTATCTGTATCCAAACACACAGTCTGTAGCTACTAGTCCCTGGGCTATCTGTATCCAAACACACAGTCTGTAGCTACTAGTCCCTGGGCTAGCTGCATCCAACCACACAGTCTAGCTACTAGTCCCTGGGCTAGCTGCATCCAAACACACAGTCTGGCTACTAGTCCCTGGGCTAGCTGTATCCAACCACACAGTCTGTAGCTACTAGTCCCTGGGCTAGCTGTATCCAAACACACAGTCTGTAGCTACTAGTCTCTGGGCTAGCTGCATCCAACCACACAGTCTGTAGCTACTAGTCCCTGGGCTAGCTGCATCCAAACACACAGTCTGTAGCTACTAGTCCCTGGGCTAGCTGCATCCAACCACACAGTCTAGCTACTGGTACCCGGGGCTAGCTGTATCCAAACACACAGTCTGGCTACTAGTCCCTGGGCTAGCTGCATCCAAACACACAGTCTGTAGCTACTAGTCCCTGGGCTAGCTGTATCCAAACACACAGTCTGTAGCTACTAGTCCCTGGGCTAGCTGTATCCAAACACACAGTCTGGCTACTAGTACCTGGGCTAGCTGCCTCCAAACACACAGTCTGTAGCTACTAGTCCCTGGGCTAGCTGCATCCAAACACACAGTCTGGCTACTAGTCGCTGGGCTAGCTGCCTCCAAACACACAGTCTGTAGCTACTAGTCCCTGGGCTAGCTGCATCCAAACACACAGTCTGGCTACTAGTCCCTGGGCTATCTGTATCCAAACACACAGTCTGTAGCTACTAGTACCTGGGCTAGCTGCCTCCAAACACACAGTCTGTAGCTACTAATCCCTGGGCTAGCTGTATCCAAACACACAGTCTGTAGCTACTAGGCCCTGGGCTAGCTGCATCCAACCACACAGTCTGTAGCTACTAGTCCCTGGGCTATCTGTATCCAAACACAGTCTGTAGCTACTAGTCCCTGGGCTAGCTGCCTCCAAACACACAGTCTGTAGCTACTAGTCCCTGGGCTAGCTGCATCCAAACACACAGTCTGTAGCTACTAGTCCCTGGGCTAGCTGCATCCAAACACACAGTCTGTAGCTACTAGTCCCTGGGCTAGCTGCATCCAACCACACAGTCTGTAGCTACTAGTCCCTGGGCTATCTGTATCCAAACACACAGTCTGTAGCTACTAGTCCCTGGGCTATCTGTATCCAAACACACAGTCTGTAGCTACTAGTCCCTGGGCTATCTGTATCCAAACACACAGTCTGTAGCTACTAGTCCCTGGGCTAGCTGCCTCCAGCCACACAGTCTGTAGCTACTAGTCCCTGGGCTAGCTGCCTCCAAACACACAGTTTGTAGTTACTAGTCCCTGGGCTAGCTGCCTCCAAACACACAGTCTGTAGCTACTTGTCCCTGGGCTAGCTGCCTCCAAACACACAGTCTGTAGCTACTAGTCCCTGGGCTAGCTGCATCCAAACACACAGTCTGTAGCTACTAGTCCCTGGGCTAGCTGCATCCAAACACACAGTCTAGCTACTAGTCCCTGGGCTAGCTGCATCCAACCACACAGTCTGTAGCTACTAGTCCCTGGGCTAGCTGTATCCAAACACACAGTCTGTAGCTACTAGTCCCTGGGCTAGCTGCATCCAACCACACAGTCTGTAGCTACTAGTCCCTGGGCTATCTGCATCCAAACACACAGTTTGTAGCTACTAGTCCCTGGGCTAGCTGCATCCAACCACACAGTCTGTAGCTACTAGTCCCTGGGCTAGCTGCATCCAACCACACAGTCTAGCTACTAGTCCCTGGGCTAGCTGTATCCAAACACACAGTCTGTAGCTACTAGTCCCTGGGCTAGCTGCATCCAAACACACAGTCTAGCTACTAGTCCCTGGGCTAGCTGCCTCCAAACACACAGTCTAGCTACTAGTCCCTGGGCTAGCTGTATCCAAACACACAGTCTGAAGCTACTGACCAGGCCAGCACAGTAGCCTAACATACGGCTTGAAGCTACTGACCAGGCCAGCACAGTAGCCAAACATACAGTCTGAAGCTACTGACCGGGTCATTTCAGTAGCCAAACATACAGTCTGAAGCTACTGACCAGGCCAGCACAGTAGCCAAACATGCAGCTTGAAGCTACTGACCAGGCCAGCACAGTAGCCAAACATACAGCTTGAAGCTGCTGACCAGGCCAGCACAGTAGCCTATCATATGGGGACAAAGGGAGGGCCGTTCAAACTGTGTCACAGTTCACACAGCATGTAAATACTACTCAAACATACTTCGCACTCAAAATACACTAAAAATAACTATTTAACCAAGGAAACTAAGTGTCAATTCAAGGCTAACGCAAAAGCAAGGCTGATGATAAGGACATTCCATTCCATGGGGCTGGCTAGGAATCAGGAATCATAGCTACTGCAATTTATCTCTAGAATATTCAAGGGAAAAATCCACTCAAAAACGCCATTTTGGTAGTTGTTTTCATTAGTCCATACAGTTCATAATGTTTTTCATGTCGGCAGTCAAGATTTCAAGATATTGGACTTTGAAGGAGCAAAGTGTCACCGGCCATTTCTCCTTTAACACTATCAACAAAGTCAGTGATATTATGAACAGCTTGGCAAGAGACAACCAGCTGCTACTGACAACTGACTATGTAGTACAGTATGCTTCTATACTGACTGTATAACTGTAGTATTGCCAAATACTAGTCATGTAGCCTGGTTAAACCAAACTGAAGGCTAAACTCACAATGGAGCGGAACATTCAGTCTGGGTTTACCCCAGGCTAAGTAGTACAGTGCTCAGAAACCAGCACCTAGTCTCACTTTGAATTACAGTACAATGACAGATTACAGTACATTGAAAAACTTGTGATAACTAGTAAATTGCGTTGAACAACTATTTGACGTTATAGAAAAGGTTATAGCTACAGTAAGAGTGAGCACAGGTGTGTTTCTGAAGGTTGTATTTTACCTGCTTCCTCTCTCCGTCTCGGTCATCCACATAGGACAGGATGAAGTCAATTCTCCTCTTTCCATCCCGGAAGAACACAGAGTCTTTACTCTGCTGATGCTTGTCAACCTGAGAGGAGACCGACAACACACACACACACGCACAAACACGCACGCGCACACACACAGACACGCATGCACACACACACGCACGCACGCACACACGCACGCACGCACACAGACACGCATGCACACACACACACACACACACACACACACACACACACACACACACACACACACACACACACACACACACACACACACACACACACACACACACACACACACACACACACACACACACACACACACACACACACACACACACACACACACACACACGTGGTCAGTTGAAATACACAGACAAAGCCTCGTATTCCCAGACACACATTTAAGACCTTGACTGACAAGCTTTATATCAATAGTGATTATGTGTCTGTCTGGGAAGCCGGCCCATAAGGTACATCTTCACGAAGCCTTAGATGCATTCAGTAAGGTAGACAGTCTTCAGTTCACTCCTACTCTTAAACGTTTTCAAACAGTAGACGAGTACATTATTGAACACAGTCAAGGCTCTGAGCCAAAGCACATCAACGCCACTGCAAATCAATCCATATACTGTCACTGTAATTCGATACATCGATGTCACGATGAAGAATCACACACAGCAACACAGTATTACCTCTCGGCTGCAGAGGTCGGACGACATGCAAGGAGCAACGCAATTCAATTTCAACCATGGCTTAGAGTGGAACTGACAGCGTTTTAACTACTTTGCAGATATGAAAAAAAAACAGACAATCATAATATCAGTAAAAATATATATATATCAAATTTATTTTATGATTTTATCAAATTTCAGTTCATGCTACAAAACTAACTTTATAAAGAGTTTTTAAAAATAGGGTAAATTCGACTTTAACATTCCATGATGTACACAAAGGCATTGTTGGCAGAATAGACGAATGTAGTTCAATGCATGATTCATATAATTGATCAATACATTTCTTGGTGGTCCCAAAACATATTACTATTAGGTTGAAAAATTGGGCCAGTAACCAAAAGGTTGCTGTATCGAATCCCCGAGCTGACAAGGTAAAAATCTGTCGTTCTGCCCCTGAACAAGGCAGTTAACCCACTGTTCCCCGGTAGGACGTCATTGTAAATAAGAATTTGTTCTTAACTGGCTTGCCTAGTTAAATAAAGGTTAAAAATAAATAA
Source organism: Oncorhynchus masou masou (assembly GCF_036934945.1). NCBI lineage: Eukaryota > Metazoa > Chordata > Actinopteri > Salmoniformes > Salmonidae > Oncorhynchus > Oncorhynchus masou. Next base: position 69,684,020 of record NC_088226.1, read on the forward strand.
TTCATTTCAATCCCAGCTGGCCTGGTACATTGTTTGCTGCCTGCATTCGGGATGTACTGTTTCAGTTTTAATGACTCAATCTTTTGGACAAAATCAGATGAATGTAAGTAAAGGCTGAGAATGTTAATACAATCAAACTAGCAAGGGTAATGATCACAACTCCGTCATAACGTCGCTAATAGGCTGGTGTATCTATGCAGAAAGATAAAAACACGTAGGCTACCGTTAGGTAGATCGCTAGCTACGAGGATCTCACGTGTGTGTGAGTGATTGACTTTCTCCACTCATATCGTTTTTCGTTGGTCATGCACAGAGATGCAGGTTTCATTTGGTTAGTATTTTGGTTTAGCATATCTCTTGGGTTCGTAAATTCACTCTGGCTCCGAAATCTACTCCGATTTCAGAGCACTCTCTTCTGAGTGTGCCAGAGTGCAGAATAACTGATGAATTTATGAAAGTGCAACACCCGCTGAATATGACCGGTGTCAGTAAACATAGACAAAGAAAGTATTAGTTAGTCACCAACGCTCTCAGTAACATGTAAACAGCCCAACCAGCTCTGCTACGGCAAGTAAAATGGTCGGAGTGAGGAGTTCTCTCATTTGTGTCTGGAAGTAGCTAATTAGCAAGCTAGACAACTTTAGCCAGTTAGCTTGGGTGCTTGGTTGGGACAAGCATGCATCATTGGCAGACATGCTGCACAGTTAGACGAGTAGGCAACAATTCACCATCGTTTATCAGTGCAATCTTGACAGACAACTCGCTGAAAAAGTTTGAGAGAGTTTATCTAATGTTTCTTTGTTATATTTTAGCTCATCTTGCTCTGGCTAACATTAGTTGATCTTGTTGTTGATGTGTATAACTGAGGGAGAGAGAGCCTACCTTTTCATGGTTGTTTGATCTGTAAAAGTTTACAAATGTAAGGGAACTACCGTGTTATTTACATATTCACAGAAGTCCATTCAGGTATATTTTGTGGTTTGAATGTGTTTTAACGATCTAAAGTTGTGCTGTTGCTACTTCCTGTAAACACGCACAGTCCAGTTCAAAGTGAATGAGGTCAGGGCCTACTTCCTGTAAACACGCACAGTCCAGTTCAAAGTGAATGAGGTCAGGGCCTACTTCCTGTAAACACACACAGTCCAGTTCAAAGTGAATTAGGTCAGGGCCTACTTCCTGTAAACACACACAGTCCAGTTCAAAGTGAATGAGGTCAGGGTCTACTTCCTGTAAACACACACAGTCCAGTTCAAAATGAATAAGGTCAGGGCCTACTTCCTGTAAACACACAGTCCAGTTCAAAGTGAATGAGGTCAGGGCCTACTTCCTGTAAACACACACAGTCCAGTTCAAAGTGAATGAGGTCAGGGCCTACGTCCTGTAAACACACAGTCCAGTTCAAAGTGAATGAGGTCAGGGCCTACTTCCTGTAAACACACACAGTCCAGTTCAAAGTGAATGAGGTCAGGGCCTACTTCCTGTAAACACACAGTCCAGTTCAAAGTGAATGAGGTTAGGGCCTACTTCCTGTAAACACACACAGTCCAGTTCAAAGTGAATGAGGTTAGGGCCTACTTCCTGTAAACACACACAGTCCAGTTCAAAATGAATGAGGTTAGGGCCTACTTCTTGTAAACACACACAGTCCAGTTCAAAGTGAATGAGGTCAGGGTCTACTTCCTGTAAACACACAGTCCAGTTCAAAGTGAATGAGGTCAGGGCCTACTTCCTGTAAACACACACGGTCCAGTTCAAAGAAAATGATGGCAGGGTCTACTTCCTGTAAACACACACAGTCCAGTTCAAAGTGAATGAGGTCAGGGCCTACTTCCTGTAAACACACAGTCCAGTTCAAAGTGAATGAGGTCAGGGCCTACTTCCTGTAAACACACACAGTCCAGTTCAAAGTGAATGAGGTTAGGGCCTACTTCCTGTAAACACACACAGTCCAGTTCAAAGTGAATGAGGTCAGGGCCTACTTCCTGTAAACACACAGTCCAGTTCAAAATGAATGAGGTCAGGGCCTACTTCCTGTAAACACACACAGTCCAGTTCAAAGTGAATGAGGTCAGGGCCTACTTCCTGTAAACACACAGTCCAGTTCAAAATGAATGAGGTCAGGGCCTACTTCCTGTAAACACACACAGTCCAGTTCAAAATGAATGAGGTCAGGGCCTACTTCCTGTAAACACACAGTCCAGTTCAAAGTGAATGAGGTTAGGGCCTACTTCCTGTAAACACACACAGTCCAGTTCAAAATGAATAAGGTCAGGGCCTACTTCCTGTAAACACACAGTCCAGTTCAAAGTGAATGAGGTTAGGGCCTACTTCCTGTAAACACACACAGTCCAGTTCAAAGTGAATGAGGTTAGGGCCTACGTCCTGTAAACACACAGTCCAGTTCAAAGTGAATGAGGTCAGGGCCTACTTCCTGTAAACACACACAGTCCAGTTCAAAGTGAATGAGGTCAGGGCCTACTTCCTGTAAACACACAGTCCAGTTCAAAGTGAATGAGGTCAGGGCCTACTTCCTGTAAACACACACAGTCCAGTTCAAAGTGAATGAGGTCAGGGCCTACTTCCTGTAAACACGGCACAGTCCAGTTCAAAGTGAATGAGGTCAGGGCCTACTTCCTGTAAACACACAGTCCAGTTCAAAGTGAATGAGGTCAGGGCCTACTTCCTGTAAACACACACAGTCCAGTTCAAAATGAATGAGGTCAGGGCCTACTTCCTGTAAACACACAGTCCAGTTCAAAGTGAATGAGGTCAGGGCCTACTTCCTGTAAACACACAGTCCAGTTCAAAGTGAATGAGGTCAGGGCCTACTTCCTGTAAACACACAGTCCAGTTCAAAGTGAATGAGGTCAGGGCCTACTTCCTGTAAACACACACAGTCCAGTTCAAAATGAATGAGGTCAGGGCCTACTTCCTGTAAACACACACAGTCCAGTTCAAAGTGAATGAGGTCAGGGCCTACTTCCTGTAAACACACACAGTCCAGTTCAGTGGATGATGGAAGGACTGTGTGGCAAATGGCTTGTTTATATACTGGGAAAAGTACATAAACACAACATGCAGCAGTACATATAAGGAAATCAGCCGATTAAATACAATTCATTAGGCCCTAAGCTACGGATTTCACACGACCGGGTAGGGTTTCAGCCATGGGTGGGCCTTGGAGGGCATAGGCCCACCGACTTGGCAGCCAGGCCCATCCACTGGGGAGCCAGGCCCAGCCAATCAGAATGAGTTTGGTTTCCCCCTCGGTCTTGGACAAGACAGATATTTTGATTAGGTGTTATTTACTGAAGTTTTATTTACTATTAGTTGTCTATTAAACGCACTGCCGCTTTCACACTCTATATTGCTATAGAATTTTCACATTGCCTTAGTATACCCTTCCAGCCATTACAATGAGCCTGTCCTCCTGTACCTCCGCCCACCAGCCTCCTCTGATATCCCGGTGCATCCAACCTGGCCCTAGCCTGATCCCAGATATGTTTGTGCTGTCTTGGAAGATAGAATGCAACACACTAGGTTCAGGCTGATTCGGGCTCGACCTCTGAACTCTAAACGCACTTCCAATGTATTTTCTTATTTAGAGCACCTTTTTTTGAAACTCTGCCTTTGGGTAACTGAATGACCACTCCCCCCCCCCGCTCGCTCTGACTCACACACAGGAAGGAGTGCCCTATTGAGAAAGAGGAGACCTGTTCCCTGTCATTGCTGGTACAGCTGTTCACATGAACCTATAAATAACTAAGCAACTGAACCACATAATGCTAGAGTTGGCCGTACTAACACAGCTACAGTCTGGATCACATGCTAATAGAATTGGCACAACAAACACACTGGACACAAATGTCCAGCCAACACACTGGACACAGACACACTGGACATAAACACACTGGACACAGACACACTGGACATAAACACACTGGACATAAACACACTGGACATAAACACACTGGACACAGACACACTGGACATAAACACACTGGACACAGACACACTGGACATAAACACACTGGACATAAACACACTGGACATAAACACACTGGACACAGACACACTGGACATAAACACACTGGACACAGACACACTGGACATAAACACACTGGACACAGACACACTGGACATAAACACACTGGACACAGACACACTGGACATAAACACACTGGACATAAACACACCGGACATAAACACACTGGACACAGACACACTGGACATAGACACATTGGACACAGACACACTGGACATAAACACACTGGACACAGACACACTGGACATAAACACACTGGACACAGACACACTGGACATAAACACACTGGACACAGACACACTGGACATAAACACACTGGACATAAACACACTGGACATAAACACACTGGACACAGACACACTGGACATAAACACACTGGACACAGACACACTGGACATAGACACACTGGACATAAACACACTGGACATAAACACACTGGACACAGACACACTGGACATAAACACACTGGACATAAACACACTGGACATAAACACACTGGACACAGACACACTGGACATAGACACATTGGACACAGACACACTGGACATAAACACACTGGACACAGACACACTGGACATAAACACACTGGACACAGACACACTGGACATAAACACACTGGACACAGACACACTGGACATAAACACACTGGACATAAACACACTGGACATAAACACACTGGACACAGACACACTGGACATAAACACACTGGACACAGACACACTGGACATAAACACACTGGACATAGACGTCCTCTTTAGTCTACCCTCACAAACACAGTGATTCTGCCCTGTCCCAATAGATATGAATAGCATCCTACTCATAGAGCCATAAACCTACTAGTCCCAGTCAACACATGGTGAAAACATCCTCTCGTACTCCTCACTCACACAAGAGTCCTCCTTGTCTGCTCCTTACAGTAGCTAGCCCTCTGGACAGGACAATCCTCACTGCTCATAGAGTTACAGTAGCACAACAACAACCACTGGGCCAGGTAGTCCCCAGTCCCCAGTCTTCCAGTCCCCCAGTCTCCCAGTCCCCCAGTCTTCCAGTCTCCCAGTCTCCCAGTCCCCCAGTCTTCCAGTCTCCCAGTCCCCCAGTCTTCCAGTCCCCCAGTCTCCCAGTCCCCAGTCTTCCAGTCCCCCAGTCTACCAGTCCCCAGTCTTCCAGTCCCCCAGTCTTCCAGTCCCCCAGTCTTCCAGTCCCCCAGTCTACCAGTCCCCAGTCTTCCAGTCCCCCAGTCTTCCAGTCCCCCAGTCTTCCAGTCCCCCAGTCTTCCAGTCCCCCAGTCCCCCAGTCTCCCAGTCCCCCAGTCTCCCAGTCCCCAGTCTTCCAGTCCCCCAGTCTTCCAGTCCCCCAGTCTTCCAGTCCCCCAGTCTTCCAGTCCCCCAGTCTTCCAGTCCCCCAGTCTCCCAGTCCCCAGTCTTCCAGTCCCCCAGTCTTCCAGTCCCCCAGTCTACCAGTCCCCAGTCTTCCAGTACCCCAGTCTCCCAGTCCCCAGTCCCCCAGTCTACCAGTCCCCAGTCTTCCAGTCCCCCAGTCCCCCAGTCTCCCAGTCTTCCAGTCCCCCAGTCTCCCAGTCCCCAGTCTTCCAGTCCCCCAGTCTTCCAGTCCCCCAGTCTTCCAGTCCCCCAGTCTTCCAGTCCCCCAGTCTTCCAGTCCCCCAGTCTCCCAGTCCCCAGTCTACCAGTCCCCAGTCTTCCAGTCCCCCAGTCTCCCAGTCCCCAGTCTTCCAGTCCCCCAGTCTTCCAGTCCCCCAGTCTTCCAGTCCCCCAGTCTTCCAGTCCCCCCCAGTCTTCCAGTCCCCCAGTCTCCCAGTCCCCAGTCTTCCAGTCCCCCAGTCTTCCAGTCCCCCAGTCTCCCAGTCCCCCAGTCCCCAGTCTTCCAGTCCCCCAGTCTACCAGTCCCCAGTCTTCCAGTCCCCCAGTCTTCCAGTACCCCAGTACCCCATCTCCCAGTCTCCTCTACCTCTCACAAACACATTGATTGATTGTTACCGTAGCTACAGTAAGAGGGGGAGGAGAGGAGAAGAAGAGCACTTTACCTCCTAGGCCCGGGTTTGTTTTAGAATTCTTTGTGGATCTGTGTAATCTGAGGGAAATATGTGTTTATCAAAATATGGCCAAACATTTGGCAGGAGGTTAGGAAGTGCAGCTCAGTTTCCACCTCATTTTGTGGGCAGTGTGCACATAGCCTGTCTTCTCTTGAGAGCCATCGGCTGTGACTTCCACTATGTCTGCTTCAGCTGTGACTTCTACTGTCTGCATCAGCTGTGACTTCCACTATGTCTGCTTCAGCTGTGACTTCCACTGTCTGCATCAGCTGTGACTTCCACTATGTCTGCATCAGCTGTGACTTCCACTATGTCTGCTTCAGCTGTGACTTCCACTATGTCTGCTTCAGCTGTGACTTCCACTATGTCTGCTTCAGCTGTGACTTCCACTGTCTGCATCAGCTGTGACTTCCACTATGTCTGCATCAGCTGTGACTTCCACTATGTCTGCTTCAGCTGTGAATTCCACTATGTCTGCTTCAGCTGTGAATTCCACTATGTCTGTTTCAGCTGTGAATTCCACTATGTCTGCTTCAGCTGTGACTTCCACTATGTCTGCATCAGCTGTGACTTCCACTATGTCTGCTTCAGCTGTGACTTCCACTATGTCTGCATCAGCTGTGACTTCCACTATGTCTGCATCAGCTGTGACTTCCACTATGTCTGCATCAGCTGTGACTTCCACTATGTCTGCTTCAGCTGTGAATTCCACTATGTCTGTTTCAGCTGTGAATTCCACTATGTCTGCTTCAGCTGTGACTTCCACTATGTCTGCTTCAGCTGTGACTTCCACTATGTCTGCTTCAGCTGTGACTTCCACTATGTCTGCTTCAGCTGTGACTTCCACTATGTCTGCTTCAACTGTGAATTCCACTATGTCTGCTTCAGCTGTGACTTCCACTATGTCTGCTTCAGCTGTGACTTCCACTATGTCTGCTTCAGCTGTGACTTCCACTATGTCTGCATCAGCTGTGACTTCCACTATGTCTGCTTCAGCTGTGAATTCCACTATGTCTGCATCAGCTGTGAATTCCACTATGTCTGCATCAGCTGTGAATTCCACTATGTCTGCTTCAGCTGTGAATTCCACTATGTCTGCTTCAGCTGTGACTTCCACTATGTCTGCTTCAGCTGTGACTTCCACTATGTCTGCTTCAGCTGTGAATTCCACTATGTCTGCTTCAGCTGTGACTTCCACTATGTCTGCTTCAACTGTGAATTCCACTATGTCTGCTTCAGCTGTGACTTCCACTATGTCTGCTTCAGCTGTGAATTCCACTATGTCTGCTTCAGCTGTGAATTCCACTATGTCTGCTTCAGCTGTGACTTCCACTATGTCTGCTTCAACTGTGAATTCCACTATGTCTGCTTCAGCTGTGACTTCCACTATGTCTGCTTCAGCTGTGAATTCCACTATGTCTGCTTCAGCTGTGAATTCCACTATGTCTGCTTCAGCTGTGACTTCCACTATGTCTGCTTCAGTTGTGACTTCCACTATGTCTGCTTCAGCTGTGACTTCCACTATGTCTGCTTCAGTTGTGACTTCCACTATGTCTGCTTCAGCTGTGACTTCCACTATGTCTGCTTCAGCTGTGAATTCCACTATGTCTGCTTCAGCTGTGAATTCCACTATGTCTGCTTCAGCTGTGACTTCCACTATGTCTGCTTCAGCTGTGACTTCCACTATGTCTGCTTCAGCTGTGACTTCCACTATGTCTGCATCAGCTGTGAATTCCACTATGTCTGCTTCAGCTGTGAATTCCACTATGTCTGCTTCAGCTGTGAATTCCACTATGTCTGCTTCAGCTGTGAATTCCACTATGTCTGCATCAGCTGTGAATTCCACTATGTCTGCTTCAGCTGTGACTTCCACTATGTCTGCATCAGCTGTGACTTCCACTATGTCTGCTTCAGCTGTGAATTCCACTATGTCTGCATCAGCTGTGACTTCCACTATGTCTGCATCAGCTGTGAATTCCACTATGTCTGCTCTGTACGTAGTCAAAGCTTTCCTTAAGTGTTTTGTCAGTTACAGTGGTGCCTAGTAAAAAACAAAAAAAATCTATCTTATCTAACGTGGGAATCAATATGGTAGAAGCTCTGGGGACATGGAAGGGTTAGGGCTGAGGGGAAGGGGTTAGGTCCCTCTCATGAAATGTAGGCCTACATTGAACATCACACTGATTGTCTGCTACTGTAGGCTGAATTATAGAACAGCTATTTCCACTTAAAGCAGGTACAGCCTCAGTGTTGACAGTACAACTGTAACTTAAAGCAGGTACAGCCTCAGTGTTGACAGTACAACTGTAACTTAAGGCAGGTACAGCCTCAGTGTTGACAGTACAATTGTAACTTAAAGCAGGTACAGCCTCAGTGTTGACAGTACAATTGTAACTTAAAGCAGGTACAGCCTCAGTGTTGACAGTACAATTGTAACTTAAAGCAGGTACAGCCTCAGTGTTGACAGTACAATTGTAACTTAAAGCAGGTACAGCCTCAGTGTTGACAGTACAATTGTAACTTAAAGCAGGTACAGCCTCAGTGTTGACAGTACAATTGTAACTTAAAGCAGGTACAGCCTCAGTGTTGACAGTACAATTGTAACTTAAAACAGGTACAGCCTCAGTGTTGACAGTAAACCCGCTGGACGTTGTCAGTGACGGGAACATTGCCAGGCACAACCCATCACATACTACAATCTACCATTGGGTAATATATCTACAGCAGACACATTGCCATGAGGCGGCAGCGTAGCCTAGTGGTTAGAGCGTTGGACTAGTAATTGAAAGGTTGCAAGATCAAATCCCTGAGCTGCTAAGGTAGAAAATCTGTCCTTCTATCCCTGAACAAAGTAGTTAACCCACTGTTCCTAGGCCATCATTGAAAATAAGAATTTGTTCTTAAATAAAGGTTTTTAAAAAATCAGGCTCAGATTCACGTGACGAGTAAGAAAGTCATCATAAATCTACGCACATTCAACAGCCTGAGATTTATGTTATTACTTCTAAACAAAAATAACTTTTTTTGGTTCCTCATACTCTTACGTTATGTTTTGTGTTTATGTGTTTATGTGTTTATGTTGTGTTTATGTGTCTTATGTTTTGATTCTTGCTCGGACAGTCGCTAAGATTATATTTGGTTGTGATCTTTGCAAAATACCTATTTTGGATGCAGCAGCAGTTAGCTAGAATGCTAACGCTCATTGATATAGACTGTAGCAAAAGCTAGCCAAACAGCCGTTTTACTGGTTGAAGTTGAAGTGTTTTTTTATTTATTTATTTTTTAAAAGTATAATGCAGTTGATTTGCAATGATGATGACACAAACATTATATTACACAGGACATGCTTACAACCCTGGTCGTGAGGACCCAAAGGGGCTTGAGTGTTTTCCCTAGCACGCACACACACGCGCCATTCACATAATCAACTCATCATCATTAGTGGAATCAGGTGTGTTAATACTCGGGCAAAAACTACAATGTCCACCCTCTTCGGGTTACCAGGACCAGGGTGAAGAAACACTGCCGCACGGTATAGTGTCACACCAAGCCTGTTTACCATACGTTATATAACGTAACATCACACCAAGCCTGTTTACCATACGTTATATAACGTAACATCACACCAAGCCTGTTTACCATACGTTATATAACGTAACATCACACCAAGCCTGTTTACCATACGTTATATAACGTAACATCACACCAAGCCTGTTTACCATGCGTTATATAACGTAACACCACACCAAGCCCGTGGTTTACCATGAGTTATATAACGTAACACCACACCAAGCCTGTTTACCATGCGTTATATAACGTAACATCACACCAAGCCCGTGGTTTACCATGCGTTATATAACGTAACACCACACCAAGCCCGTGGTTTACCATGCGTTATATAACGTAACACCATGCCAAGCCTGTTTACCATACATTATATAACGTAACATCACACCAAGCCCGTGGTTTACCATGCGTTATATAACGTAACATCACACCAAGCCCGTGGTTTACCATACGTTATATAACGTAACATCACACCAAGCCTGTTTACCATACGTTATATAACGTAACATCACACCAAGCCCGTGGTTTACCATGCGTTATATAACGTAACATCACACCAAGCCTGTTTACCATACATTATATAACGTAACATCACACCAAGCCCGTGGTTTACCATGCGTTATATAACGTAACATCACACCAAGCCCGTGGTTTACCATACGTTATATAACGTAACATCACACCAAGCCCGTGGTTTACCATACGTTATATAACGTAACATCACACCAAGCCCGTGGTTTACCATACGTTATATAACGTAACACCACACCAAGCCCGTGGTTTACCATGCGTTATATAACGTAACATCACACCAAGCCCGTGGTTTACCATGCGTTATATAACGTAACATCACACCAAGCCCGTGGTTTACCATACGTTATATAACGTAACATCACACCAAGCCCGTGGTTTACCATACGTTATATAACGTAACACCACACCAAGCCTGTTTACCATACGTTATATAACGTAACACCATGCCTGTTTACCATGCGTTATATAACGTAACACCATGCCCGTGGTTTACCATGCGTTATATAACGTAACACCACACCAAGCCTGTTTACCATACGTTATATAACGTAACACCATGCCCGTGGTTTACCATGCGTTATATAACGTAACACCACACCAAGCCTGTTTACCATACGTTATATAACGTAACACCATGCCCGTGGTTTACCATGCGTTATATAACGTAACACCATGCCCGTGGTTTACCATGCGTTATATAACGTAACACCATGCCCGTGGTTTACCATGCGTTATATAACGTAACACCACACCAAGCCTGTTTACCATTATATAACGTAACACCAACCCTGTTTACCATACGTTATATATGTATATATATATGTTACCATGCCATACCCTGTTTACCATACGTTATATAACGTAACACCATGCCCGTGTTAACATGTTATATAACGTTACCATGCCATACCCTGGAGCGATGCTTCAGGAACAGAGCCCTTTTTCTCCACATCTGTGGAGGAAGGAACCAACCGGGCAGTGAGAGAGGAACCAACCGGGCAGTGAGAGAGGGAGAGAGGAACCAACCGGGCAGTGAGAGAGGAACCAACCGGGCAGTGAGAGAGGGACCAACCGGGCAGTGAGAGAGGGAGAGAGGAACCAACCGGGCAGTGAGAGAGGGAGAGAGGAACCAACCGGGCAGTGAGAGAGGGAGAGAGGAACCAACCGGGCAGTGAGAGAGGAACCAACCGGGCAGTGAGAGAGGAGAGAGGAACCAACCGGGCAGTGAGAGAGGAACCAACCGGGCAGTGAGAGAGGGACCAACCGGGCAGTGAGAGAGGGAGAGAGGAACCAACCGGGCAGTGAGAGAGGGAGAGAGGAACCAACCGGGCAGTGAGAGAGGGAGAGAGGAACCAACCGGGCAGTGAGAGAGGTACCAACCGGGCAGTGAGAGAGGGAGAGAGGAACCAACCGGGCAGTGAGAGAGGACCCAACCGGGCAGTGAGAGAGGAGAGAGGAACCAACCGGGCAGTGAGAGAGGAACCAACCGGGCAGTGAGAGAGGGAGAGAGGAACCAACCGGGCAGTGAGAGAGGAACCAACCGGGCAGTGAGAGAGGGACCAACCGGGCAGTGAGAGAGGGAGAGAGGAACCAACCGGGCAGTGAGAGAGGAACCAACCGGGCAGTGAGAGAGGGAGAGAGGAACCAACCGGGCAGTGAGAGAGGAACCAACCGGGCAGTGTGAGAGGGACCAACCGGGCAGTAAGAGAGGGAGAGAGGAACCAACCGGGCAGTGAGAGAGGGAGAGAGGGACCAACCGGGCAGTGAGAGAGGGAGAGAGGAACCAACCGGGCAGTGAGAGAGGAACCAACTGGGCAGTGAGAGAGGGAGAGAGGAACCAACCGGGCAGTGAGAGAGGAACCAACCGGGCAGTGAGAGAGGGACCAACCGGGCAGTGAGAGAGGGAGAGAGGAACCAACCGGGCAGTGAGAGAGGAACCAACCGGGCAGTGAGAGAGGGAGAGAGGAACCAACCGGGCAGTGAGAGAGGAACCAACCGGGCAGTGAGAGAGGGACCAACCGGGCAGTGAGAGAGGGAGAGAGGAACCAACCGGGCAGTGAGAGAGGAGAGAGGAACCAACCGGGCAGTGAGAGAGGAGAGAGGAACCAACCGGGCAGTGAGAGAGGGACCAACCGGGCAGTGAGAGAGGGACCAACCGGGCAGTGAGAGAGGGAGAGAGGAACCAACCGGGCAGTGAGAGAGGAACCAACCGGGCAGTGAGAGAGGGAGAGAGGAACCAACCGGGCAGTGAGAGAGGAACCAACCGGGCAGTGAGAGAGGGAGAGAGGAACCAACCGGGCAGTGAGAGAGGAACCAACCGGGCAGTGAGAGAGGGACCAACCGGGCAGTGAGAGAGGGAGAGAGGAACCAACCGGGCAGTGAGAGAGGGAGAGAGGAACCAACCGGGCAGTGAGAGAGGGAGAGGAACCAACCGGGCAGTGAGAGAGGACCAACCGGGCAGTGAGAGAGGGACCAACTGGGCAGTGAGAGAGGGAGAGAGGAACCAACCGGGCAGTGAGAGAGGGAGAGAGGAACCAACCGGGCAGTGAGAGAGGGAGAGAGGAACCAACCGGGCAGTGAGAGAGGGACCAACCGGGCAGTGAGAGAGGGACCAACCGGGCAGTGAGAGAGGGAGAGAGGAACCAACCGGGCAGTGAGAGAGGGACCAACCGGGCAGTGAGAGAGGGAGAGAGAAACCAACCGGGCAGGGAGAGAGGGACCAACCGGGCAGTGAGAGAGGAGAGAGGAACCAACCGGGCAGTGAGAGAGGGACCAACCGGGCAGTGAGAGAGGAGAGAGAACCAACCGGGCAGTGAGAGAGGACCAACCGGGCAGTGAGAGAGGGAGAGAGGAACCAACCGGGAAGTGAGAGAGGGAGAGAGGGACCAACCGGGCAGTGAGAGAGGGAGAGAGGAACCAACTGGGCAGTGAGAGAGGGAGAGAGAACCAACCGGGCAGTGAGAGAGGAGAGAGGAACCAACCGGGCAGTGAGAGAGGAGAGAGGGACCAACCGGGCAGTGAGAGAGGGAGAGAGGGACCAACCGGGCAGTGAGAGAGGGACCAACCGGGCAGTGAGAGAGGAGAGAGGAACCAACCGGGCAGTGAGAGAGGGAGAGGGACCAACCGGGCAGTGAGAGAGGGAGAGAGGAACCAACCGGGCAGTGAGAGAGGGAGAGAGGAACCAACCGGGCAGTGAGAGAGGGACCAACCGGGCAGTGAGAGAGGGAGAGAGGAACCAACTGGGCAGTGAGAGAGGGACCAACCGGGCAGTGAGAGAGGGAGAGAGGAACCAACTGGGCAGTGAGAGAGGGAGAGAGGAACCAACCGGGCAGTGAGAGAGGGAGAGAGGAACCAACTGGGCAGTGAGAGAGGGACCAACCGGGCAGTGAGAGAGGGAGAGAGGAACCAACTGGGCAGTGAGAGAGGGAGAGAGGAACCAACCGGGCAGTGAGAGAGGGAGAGAGGAACCAACCGGGCAGTGAGAGAGGGAGAGAGGAACCAACCGGGAAGTGAGAGAGGGAGAGAGGGACCAACCGGGCAGTGAGAGAGGGAGAGAGGAACCAACCGGGCAGTGAGAGAGGGAGAGGGAACCAACCGGGCAGTGAGAGAGGGAGAGAGGAACCAACCGGGCAGTGAGAGAGGGAGAGAGGAACTAACCGGGCAGTGAGAGAGGGAGAGAGGAACCAACCGGGCAGTGAGAGAGGGAGAGAGGAACTAACCGGGCAGTGAGAGAGGGAGAGAGGAACCAACCGGGCAGTGAGAGAGGGAGAGAGGAACCAACCGGGCAGTGAGAGAGGGAGAGGAACCAACCGGGCAGTGAGAGAGGGACCAACCGGGCAGTGAGAGAGGAGAGAGGAACCAACTGGGCAGTGAGAGAGGACCAACCGGGCAGTGAGAGAGGGAGAGAGGAACCAACTGGGCAGTGAGAGAGGGACCAACCGGGCAGTGAGAGAGGAGAGAGGAACCAACCGGGCAGTGAGAGAGGAGAGAGGAACCAACCGGGCAGTGAGAGAGGGAGAGAGGAACCAACTGGGCAGTGAGAGAGGACCAACCGGGCAGTGAGAGAGGAGAGAGGAACCAACTGGGCAGTGAGAGAGGGACCAACCGGGCAGTGAGAGGGGAGAGAGGAACCAACCGGGAAGTGAGAGAGGGAGAGAGGAACCAACCGGGCAGTGAGAGAGGAGAGAGGAACCAACCGGGCAGTGAGAGAGGGAGAGAGGAACCAACTGGGCAGTGAGAGAGGGACCAACCGGGCAGTGAGAGAGGGAGAGAGGAACCAACCGGGCAGTGAGAGAGGGAGAGAGGAACCAACTGGGCAGTGAGAGAGGGAGAGAGGAACCAACTGGGCAGTGAGAGAGGGAGAGAGGAACCAACTGGGCAGTGAGAGAGGAACCAACCGGGCAGTGAGAGAGGGAGAGAGGAACCAACCGGGCAGTGAGAGAGGAACCAACCGGGCAGTGAGAGAGGGACCAACCGGGCAGTGAGAGAGGGAGAGAGGAACCAACCGGGCAGTGAGAGAGGGAGAGAGGGACCAACCGGGCAGTGAGAGAGGGAGAGAGGAACCAACCGGGCAGTGAGAGAGGAACCAACCGGGCAGTGAGAGAGGGAGAGAGGAACCAACCGGGCAGTGAGAGAGGAACCAACCGGGCAGTGAGAGAGGACCAACCGGGCAGTGAGAGGGAGAGAGGAACCAACCGGGCAGTGAGAGAGGAACCAACCGGGCAGTGAGAGAGGGAGAGAGGAACCAACCGGGCAGTGAGAGAGGAACCAACCGGGCAGTGAGAGAGGACCAACCGGGCAGTGAGAGAGGGAGAGAGGAACCAACCGGGCAGTGAGAGAGGGAGAGAGGAACCAACCGGGCAGTGAGAGAGGGAGAGAGGAACCAACCGGGCAGTGAGAGAGGGACCAACCGGGCAGTGAGAGAGGGACCAACCGGGCAGTGAGAGAGGGAGAGAGGAACCAACCGGGCAGTGAGAGAGGGAGAGAGGAACCAACCGGGCAGTGAGAGAGGAACCAACCGGGCAGTGAGAGAGGGAGAGAGGAACCAACCGGGCAGTGAGAGAGGAACCAACCGGGCAGTGAGAGAGGAGAGAGGAACCAACCGGGCAGTGAGAGAGGAACCAACCGGGCAGTGAGAGAGGGACCAACCGGGCAATGAGAGAGGGAGAGAGGAACCAACCGGGCAGTGAGAGGGAGAGAGGAACCAACCGGGCAGTGAGAGAGGGAGAGAGGAACCAACCGGGCAGTGAGAGAGGACCAACCGGGCAGTGAGAGAGGGACCAACTGGGCAGTGAGAGAGGAGAGAGGAACCAACCGGGCAGTGAGAGAGGAGAGAGGAACCAACCGGGCAGTGAGAGAGGGAGAGAGGAACCAACCGGGCAGTGAGAGAGGGACCAACCGGGCAGTGAGAGAGGACCAACCGGGCAGTGAGAGAGGGAGAGAGGAACCAACCGGGCAGTGAGAGAGGGAGAGAGAAACCAACCGGGCAGTGAGAGAGGACCAACCGGGCAGTGAGAGAGGGAGAGAGGAACCAACCGGGCAGTGAGAGAGGACCAACCGGGCAGTGAGAGAGGGAGAGAGGAACCAACCGGGCAGTGAGAGAGGGACCAACCGGGCAGTGAGAGAGGGAGAGAGGAACCAACCGGGAAGTGAGAGAGGGAGAGAGGGACCAACCGGGCAGTGAGAGAGGGAGAGAGGAACCAACTGGGCAGTGAGAGAGGGAGAGAGGAACCAACCGGGCAGTGAGAGAGGGAGAGAGGAACCAACCGGGCAGTGAGAGAGGGAGAGAGGGACCAACCGGGCAGTGAGAGAGGGAGAGAGGGACCAACCGGGCAGTGAGAGAGGAACCAACCGGGCAGTGAGAGAGGGAGAGAGGAACCAACCGGGCAGTGAGAGAGGAACCAACCGGGCAGTGAGAGAGGGACCAACCGGGCAGTGAGAGAGGGAGAGAGGAACCAACCGGGCAGTGAGAGAGGAACCAACCGGGCAGTGAGAGAGGGAGAGAGGAACCAACCGGGCAGTGAGAGAGGAACCAACCGGGCAGTGAGAGAGGGACCAACCGGGCAGTGAGAGAGGGAGAGAGGAACCAACCGGGCAGTGAGAGAGGGAGAGAGGAACCAACCGGGCAGTGAGAGAGGGAGAGAGGAACCAACCGGGCAGTGAGAGAGGACCAACCGGGCAGTGAGAGAGGGACCAACCGGGCAGTGAGAGAGGGAGAGAGGAACCAACCGGGCAGTGAGAGAGGGAGAGAGGAACCAACCGGGCAGTGAGAGAGGAACCAACCGGGCAGTGAGAGAGGAGAGAGGAACCAACCGGGCAGTGAGAGAGAACCAACCGGGCAGTGAGAGAGGGAGAGAGGAACCAACCGGGCAGTGAGAGAGGAACCAACCGGGCAGTGAGAGAGGGACCAACCGGGCAATGAGAGAGGAGAGAGGAACCAACCGGGCAGTGAGAGAGGAGAGAGGAACCAACCGGGCAGTGAGAGAGGGAGAGAGGAACCAACCGGGCAGTGAGAGAGGGACCAACCGGGCAGTGAGAGAGGGACCAACTGGGCAGTGAGAGAGGGAGAGAGGAACCAACCGGGCAGTGAGAGAGGGAGAGAGGAACCAACCGGGCAGTGAGAGAGGGAGAGAGGAACCAACCGGGCAGTGAGAGAGGGACCAACCGGGCAGTGAGAGAGGGACCAACCGGGCAGTGAGAGAGGGAGAGAGGAACCAACCGGGCAGTGAGAGAGGGAGAGAGAAACCAACCGGGCAGTGAGAGAGGGAC
>NC_088226.1:69703483-69708483 GCF_036934945.1 Oncorhynchus masou masou
AGAGAGACAGAGAGGGAGAGAGGGAGAGAGAGAGAGAGAGAGAGAGAGAGAGAGAGAGAGAGGAGAGAGGGAGAGAGAGAGAGGGAGAGAGAGACAGAGAGAGGGAGAGAGAGACAGAGAGGGAGAGAGGGAGAGGGAGAGAGAGAGAGGGAGAGAGAGACAGAGAGGGAGAGAGGGAGAGGGAGAGAGAGACAGAGAGGGAGAGAGGGAGAGAGAGACAGAGAGGGAGAGAGGGAGAGGGAGAGAGAGAGAGGGAGAGAGAGACAGAGAGGGAGAGAGGGAGAGGGAGAGAGGGAGAGGTACTCGGTAAAGTTGGAGGATCTTAATTTGATCCAGTTTTTTTACAACAGGAAAATGATCCTGCGGCAACAGGGCAAATCAGGTCAGTGGAGATGACAAACTTTAGAAGCCTTATTAAAAGTAAAAAATACACTACAAGTTTGCATTTCCTGCAATTAAGATCCTACATCTGTACGGTAGCTGAGGGACTAACAACATACAGACCAGGGTTGTGTTCATTAGGACAAACCGTAGCAAAATTTTTTGCAACTAAAAACAAAAATTAGCATTTCAAATAGTATCTATGTGTTTAATTGTGTGCCTACTGAACACAACCCTGTACTAGATGAATACTGGGACTGGCATATCTCTATAACACACCCCCCCGGCAACCCCAGTACATACTGCCAACAACTCAGACACCATGGCAACCCTATACATACTGCCAACAACTCAGACACCATGGCAACCCCATACATACTGCCAACAACTCAGACAACCTAGCAACACCTGAACCAGAATCTGTGTTTACAGGAGACGTTGAATATAGTGATTCTCCTTCGAGCCCAGGAAGAAGCCATTCAAATTGCTATTCGCCAGCTTTTCAAGCTTAAAGTTGCAAAAATTTTACTTTTGGGTGACCAGACCAAGTACACATAGAAATATGAGTTATAGATCTGTCATTCTCATCAAGTTTATGAAGCGGTAGATCTGTTTTATGTGCGCTATTTCTATACTCCACCATTAAGTTGATTTTTTTCATCTTTTACTTTTCTGTTTTGTACAGCAGCTTCAAACCGCTGAAAATACAATCTTTTTTTTAGTTATTGAAAAGATATTTCACAGCGGTTTAGATCGTACAATGATTCGCCTCTTCTGCACCTCCAGTAAAATCTCTCATGACTGACATGCACAGGTCTGCTGATCCCGCGGCAGGAAAGGTCATTGATTTTTACAACCGTGTATGAACGTCATATCAGTCTGTTTCACAGTGCTACATTACATGGAATGCAATAATATTTTGTTAGTAGATTAAGTAGACAATATAGGGTACGTTTTTAGTGAGTGTATATTTCTAGGATAGGCTTTATTTAGTGTACACTACCGGTCAAAAGTTGTAGAACACCTATTCTTTCAAGAGATTTTCTTTATTTTTTTTACTATTTTCTACATTGTAGAATAACAGTGAAGACATCAGAACTATGAAATAGCACATATGGAATCATGCAGTCATCAAAAAAGTGTTAAACAAATCAAAATAGATTTTATATTTGAGATTCTTCAAATAGCCATGCTTTGCCTTGATGACAGCTTTGCACACTATTGGCATTCTCTTAACCAGCTTCACCCAGAATGCTTTTCCAACAGTCTTGAAGGAGATCCCACATATGCTGAGCACTTGTTGGCTGCTTTTCCTTCACTCTGCGGTCCGACACATCCCAAACCATCTCAAATTAGTTTAGGTCGGGGGATTGTGGAGGCCAGGTCATCTGATGCAGCACACCATCACTCTCCTTCTCTGTAAAATAGCCCTTACACAGCCTGGAGGTGCGTTGGATCATTGTCCTGTTGAAAAACAAAGGATAGTCCCACTAAGCCCAAACCAGATAGGATGGCATATCGCTGCCAGAATGCTGTGGTAGCCATGCTGGTTAAGTGTGACTTGAATTGTAAATAAATCACAGACAGTGTTACCAGCAAAGCACCCCCACACCATCACACCTCCTCCTCCATGCTTTACGGTGGGAACCATACATGCGGAGATCATCTGTTCACCTACCCTGCATCTCACAAAGACACGGCGGTTGGAACCAAAAATCTCCAATTTGGACTCCAGACCAAAGGACAAATTTCCACCAGTCTAATGTCCATTGCTCATGTTACTTGGCCCAAGCAAGTCTTTTCTTATTATTGGTGTCCTTCAGTAGTAGTTTCTTTGCAGCAATTCAACCATGAAGGTCTGATTCATGCAGTCTCCTTTGAACAGTTGATGTTGAGATGTGTCTGTTACTTGAACTCTGTGAAGCATTTATTTGAGCTGCAATTTCTGAGACTGGTAACTCTAATGAACTCATCCTCTGCAGCAGAGGTAACTCTGGGTCTTCCTTTCCTGTGGCGGTCCTCATGAGAGCCAGTTTCATCATACCATTTGATGGTTTTTGCGACTGCGCTTACAGAAACGTTCAAATTTCTTAAAATGTTCCATATTGACTGAACATGTCTTAAATTAATGATGGACTGTCGTTTCTCTTTGCTTGTTTGAGCTGTTCTTGTCAAAATACGGACTTGGTGTTTTACCAAATAGGAGTATACCACCCCTACATTGTCACAACACAACTGATTGGCTCAAATGAAATAAGAAGGAAAGAAATTCCACAAATTAACTTTTAAGAAGGCACACCTGTTAATTGAAATGCATTCCAGGTGACTACATCATGAAGGTGGTTGAGAGAATGCCAAGAGTGTGCAAAGCTGTCACCAAGGCAAAGAGTGGCTATTTGAAGAATCTCAAATATTAAAAAAAATATTTTATTTGTTTAACACTTTTTTGGTTACCACATGATTCCATATGTGTTATTTCATAGTTTCAATGTCTTCACTATTATTCAATGTAGAAAATAGTAGAAAATAAAGAAAAACCCTTGAATGAGTAGGTGTTGTATTTTAAATCCATTAGGGCGGCAGGTAGCCTAGCGGTTAAGAACGTTAAGAACGTTGGCCAGTAACAGAAAGTTTGCTGGTTTCGAATCCCCGAGCCGACAAGGTGAAACATCTGTCGATGTGCCCTTGAACACGGCACTTAACATTAATTGCTCCCGTCGTTCTGGATAAGAGAGTCTGCTAAATTACGTAAAATGTAATATTGCAGAAGGTACAGAAGAAGTGGATTTGCGAACTGGATCCCCAAAAAATACTTAAGATGATAAAAACACAAAATTAGGTATTCATTTTTTTGGGGGGACCTTTTTTAGAAGTACATATCGGCCACTACGGCAGTAATGAAGACAGTTGCTCAGCGAAACGCCATTCTTTGTTAAGTACCGAACTTATTTTGACATTAAGGAAGCAGCCATTCACCTTCCCATTCACCTTCCCATTCACCTTCCCATTCACCTTGCCATTCACCTTCCCATTCACCTTCCCATTCACCTTGCCATTCACCTTGCCATTCACCTTCCCATTCACCTTGCCATTCACCTTCCCATTCACCTTGCCATTCACCTTCCCATTCACCTTGCCATTCACCTTCCCATTCACCTTGACAATCACCTTCCCATTCACCTTCCCATTCACCTTGCCATTCACCTTCCCATTCACCTTGGCATTCACCTTGCCATTCACCTTGCCATTCACCTTCCCATTCACCTTGCCATTCACCTTGCCATTCACCTTGCCATTCACCTTCCCATTCACCTTCCCATTCACCTTGGCATTCACCTTGCCATTCACCTTGCCATTCACCTTGCCATTCACCTTGCCATTCACCTTGGCATTCACCTTGCCATTCACTTTGCCATTCACCTTGCCATTCACCTTGCCATTCACCTTCCCATTCACCTTCCCATTCACCTTGGCATTCACCTTGCCATTCACCTTGCCATTCACCTTGCCATTCACCTTGGCATTCACCTTGCCATTCACTTTGCCATTCACCTTGCCATTCACCTTGCCATTCACCTTCCCATTCACCTTCCCATTCACCTTGCCATTCACCTTGCCATTCACCTTCCCATTCACCTTCCCATTCACCTTCCCATTCACCTTGCCATTCACCTTCCCATTCACCTTGCCATTCACCTTGCCATTCACCTTCCCATTCACCTTGCCATTCACCTTCCCATTCACCTTCCCATTCACCTTCCCATTCACCTTGCCATTCACCTTGCCATTCACCTTGCCATTCACCTTGCCATTCACCTTGCCATTCACCTTGCCATTCACCTTCCCATTCACCTTGCCATTCACCAGCTTGTCAAGGGAGAATCAGCACATTCAAACGTCTCCTGTAAACACAGATTCTGGTTCAGGCAACACCATTACTCCCAAGTCCGGAAACTAAACATAGATAGGTAAGAAGCAGCAACACAAGCCATGAGAGGATAACAGGACTGATCAAGGTAAAACAAGCACTTAGCATTAGGGCTCCCGAGTGGTGCAGTGGTCTAAGGCACTGCATCTCAGTACCGACCCTGGTTCAATTCCAGGCTGTAACACAACCAGCCGTGATTTCAGAGACGTACAACTGGCCCAGTGTCGTCCGGGTTTGGCCCGGGGGGTAGGGCCGTCATTGTAAATAAGAAAGTGTTCTTCACTGACTTGCCAAGTTTAAAAAATAATAATAAATAATACAAATGAAATTATTCAGAGTTGCTCAATGCTTAGTGCTTGACTCCTGACAGACATCTGGACAGACAAGTCCCATAGTAGTAGTACAGTGGTAGAATACTTTATTATCCCAAAAAGGCTACGACCCAGATCCTGTTCATTGACGCATGTTTAGGTTATTACATTTAGGCACATGTTATTGCACACTCCCAATATATGGCTAACACACAATAACCCCTAGACACTCCGGAAACACACAGACAACAATTAGAAGCAAGCAGGGAGTGTGTCAATACACACTCATAACACAGAGATGATTAGGTAGTTAACCAACAGCTGCAGGGTTTGACTAAAGACTGTAAAATGACACTAAACAAACAACACACACACACACA